>NC_090252.1:71964607-72027107 GCF_037325665.1 Littorina saxatilis
CTCTCTCACACTCTCTCTCTCTCTCTCTCTCTCTCTCTCTCTCTCTCTCTCTCTCTCTCTCTCTCTGTCTCTCTCTCTCTTTCTCGTTGCATGTGTGTGTAAGTCTGTCAGTCTCTGAGTGTGCACATGTGAGTGTAAGTGTTTGTGTTTGTTTTTGTTTTTGGATTGTGTGTATGTGTGTGTGTGTGTGTGTGTGTGTGTGTGTGTGTGTGTGTGTGTGTGTGTGTGTGTGTGTGTGTGTGTGTGTGTGTGTGTGTGTCTGGCTGTCTGTCTGTCTGTGTGTATGTTTATGTACACGTGTGTTTTAGTTCTGTATTTAAGTGTATCCACATTATACAGCGAACAAAAAATAATCACTGTTTCAAAAGGACGCATCTTGTTTGTAAATTAAATACTATCTCAAGTTCCGTAAGATCGACCTATAGGTGTACATGTACCACCACGAGTTCGCTTCCTTCTTGGTTACTTGATTGCGCCGGGAATTTGAGATTTGACCTGAAAATCAACAACAAATAAGACGCCGATTTGAGGATTACTGATGCTACTATGACCTTCATTAGCAACCTTGTTCAGGCCTTCATTAGCAACCTTGTTCAGGCCTTCATTAGCAACCTTGTTCAGGGATTTAACGAAGCTATCACGTGAAGAAATCGGGCCGGTATAGGAATGTGATGAGACGAAGCTATATATATATATAGTACTAGAATGAATACCCGCTTCGCCGGGTAGCCGGCTTCGCCGGAAAGAAGTACTTAGAGCCGTACGCCGGCTTCGCCGGGTCCGAACAATGGACCCGCCAAGCTTAGGTCCCTCCCAGATTCGTGGAATGGGAACAGCACGAAAATGATTCAGTGGCCATAATGCCATTCCTGACCATATCGAGTCCCATCCTTGTCGACGAATGTAACCGTGTTAATCACCTTTGGAGGCGAACTCCACTCAAACAGGACTGAGCAAGTTATGGCTTCTCAAAGGAAGGCCAGTACATAAAATTACGTTAAAATTAATATTAAAAGTCCTACGGTTTTGAGCCATTAAGGACTTGAGTGTTTCACATAAAATTACACAAAAGCCGCCAGACCACATCACAAACAGAACTGAACAATGCACAGGTGTTGCTTACATAGAGACACACACACTCACACACACACACACAAAAACACAGAGAAGCCGTATCTATAGAGAGATAGATGACAGTGTATTTTTCGCGTGGCTATAAATTGATTCGACCTTTGCACTTTTACAGTGAGGATAATTTACGGGTCCAATTTACGTTCTGTACACTGCGTTGACCTTCTAAAAATAGTAACAGTAACAGAACGCCGGGAATATGCGAAGACGCTCAGCGCAGTGGACAGCGCAGTGAAGTAACTTACAACTGAACGGGAAAGCCACACGAAGGAAGGGAGATAAACGCCAAACACTGGAGAAGATAAGGAAGAGTTACTTATAATGGTGAAATGAACACAAAAACAAAAATCTGTTCAGCGCTGCGCGCTGAGAGCACGTGTTGAAATATCTCATCGATGATATTGTGTCCGGGGTGTAGCTGAATACGGTGTCCAAATTTGAAAAAGATCCACCGAGAACTTTGGCGTTGTGATGTGGTGTAGCGGCTATGGTGTGTCGGTATGGGGGCCCGGGTAGCTGAGGTGGAACCAAAATAGCTGAGGTGGAACCAAAATCGGTTCAGTGCTGCGCGCTGAGAGCACGTGTTGAAATATCTCATCGATGAGGTTGTGTCCGGGGTCTCTCTGAATAAGCCCACCAAATTTGAAGCAGATCCATCGAGAACTTTGGGCGTGCATGGCGAATACACAAATACACAAACACACAGATACACAAACACACAGACAGACACAAGTCGTATATATATATAGTCATGACAAGAACTCAGAAGCAAGGCATCCACTCCGAGGCATACACGAAGGGTTTATATATAATATATATGCGTGACTTAGATCATTATGTGAAGAATTCCTATTTGATATCGCTTGTCCTTAAGTAGCAACACATTGTGCCTGTAGGACATGAATATTCTTTATCATCGTGTGAAGAAGTATTAAGAGGCTTATGAGAAGTAAATAAGAGGTAGCTGACCACGCAACGAAGTATATGAGAGGCTTATATGAGAAGGACCTAGGATGTTATAAGATGTTTTGTGGCTTGTTGTCAGACCGAGGGGGGCTTGTTGTCAGACCGAGGGGGGCATGTCGTCAGACCGAGGGGGGCATGTTGTCAGACCGAGGGGGGCATGTCGTCAGACCGAGGGGGGCATGTCGTCAGACCGAGGGGGGCATGTCGTCAGACCGAGGGGGGCATGTCGTCAGACCGAGGGGGGCATGTCGTCAGACCGAGGGGGGGCATGTCGTCTTCTCATTCCTTGTTATCCACAGTTAATAATTACCGCGACGATTAGCTTAGTTGCAAATTGACCATGAGACGTCGCGGTATCAACTTTGATTTGGTCTTTGAGAGTGAATGATTACAATCGTTGTCTTCGGAAACACGAATCCAATCCCGAGATTGTTCCATGCACATTTCAAACAAACAGCCTTGGGCTTTGATTTCGACAATACACTTTTTACATCGAACACATTCACTACTTTGATTTGTCACATATGAACATTGTTTGCTGTTACCCAGCTTGTTATTAGTGAGAAGACATGAACGTGATGACACTGATTATTATGGGAAGAAGTCAGAAGCTATGAGACTGGCGTAAAAACCTATGTTATATCACGTGAATATGATGACACTGATTATTATGTGAAGAAGTCAGACGCCTATGAGACTGGCGTTAAGACCATATATAATTATATATTATCACGAACTATACATATATGTTATCACGAATCGCGAATGTACCTGCACGCGGATCATATGTATGAACACTGCCCTATATGATGAGAGGAAGTTCCCTTGTTTGTAAGCAAGATAATTAGGCGTCTTTTGAGTTCACTTCATCTACTTGATGTGCCTGGGTTGTCTTCACTTCATCTACTTGATGTGCCTGGGTTGTCTTCACTTGAGTCACACACTGCATGCCAGTTCTCATTCGTTAAACAACCGACAGATTGAATAGTATTGTGTCTGCGTGTTTGTGTATTTGTTTGTTTGTTTGTTTGTTTGTTTGTTTGTTTGATTCATTCACTTGCGGCGTCGTGGCAGGCGGAAGAAAAAATCAGCCAGATAAGTTTTCGTTATTGTTTGTCTGTGCACAGACCGTTGGGTCGATATATTTGTGAATGTATTGTTTTGTCAATAAGAAACGTTCCAACAACCTACCTTTCTTGTTTTTTGATTCTGAAGTTTGGAACGTTGGCAGTCTCTTTGTTTTTGGATTTGTGTGTTTGTTTGTTTGTTTGTTTGTTTGTTTTGTTGTTTGTTAATGGTTACTTGGTTGGTTGGTTGTGTTGCAAGATGTAAACGTTTAATTTCAGTGGAATAATACAAAGCAATAGGAGTTAGATTTTTCCCCGGGGGTGAATGTTGTTGTTGGGGGGGGGGGGTGAATGTTGTTGTTGGGGGGGGGTGAATGTTGTTGTTGGGGGGGTGGGTGAATGTTGTTGTTGGGGGGGTGAATGTTGTTGTTGGGGGGGGGTGAATGTTGTTGTTGGGGGGGTGGGTGAATGTTGTTGTTGGGGGGGTGAATGTTGTTGTTGGGGGGGGGGGGGTGAATGTTGTTGGGGGGGGGTGGGATGGGGAGGAATAAGGACACTCAGTGCAACATGACATGACAACAATTGTTTTTGTCCGGCCGACCCTTTGCAACAACAACAATATCAAACGATAGATGCATGCACAAGATCAGAGAGAGAGAGAGAGAGAGAGAGAGAGAGAGAGAGAGAGAGAGAGAGAGAGAGAGACAGACAGACAGACAGACAGACAGACAGACAGACAGACAGACAGACAGACAGACAGACAGACAGAGACAGAGAGACAGAGACAGAGAGACACAGGCAAATAGGCAGAGCCTACCGGCAGATTGTTGCCAAGAACTCGCATGACAATGGTTTGTGATTGGAGTCAAGCAGAAGAAAGTGAACAATTGTGATTGCCACCTTGGCATCAGCCTCCGTATCCACAACTATCGATCTGACCCGTGTCGCGCAACACCTTGATTGGCCGGGAAGGAATTCGTTACACCACAAGAGTTTGTCTCTTGCAAAATATTCAAAGGAAGAGTACGGTGTTTGTTTCTTATGGATCATTTAGAATTTGTTGAAAAAACAAATCGTTGAATCACATTTCCGGGGGTTCTTGTTAGAAGCAGGGTATTGTAGGAATGTCACCTGAAATAGTACACCCTTGAAACTTGTCTGTCTTCTTTGGACATAATCAAACGAAAAACAAAAACGAAAAAAATACAAAAATACAAAAAAGAAAGAAAGAAACAAACAAACAAAGAAACAAACAAAAAACATACAAAAACACACAAACAAACAAACAAACACAAAAATAAACAAACAAAATATTTAGCAGACATGAGCACTTTTATCAGCTGTTCCCAATATTATTCAAACGTCTTTAAAGAGAAAAGATTGCCATTTACAAATGTCAACGGTATAATTCAAAATAATATAGTTTTTACTTGCAAAATAAAGAGACATAATTTTTTAGTGTCTGGTGCAAAGAGAGCTGTTTTCAGACTTGGAGTGTCAGACAAACATCTCTATCGCTAAACACGATATGATCAGATTGTTCTTTACGTCTGTCTCGTGTGTACTGCGCTATTTCACAAGTCGTTTTGTTTCACAGAAACATCTTGGTAAGAATAACACTGAAAAGTTCTTAAAACTTACAACATATACAGTAACCAGTAGAATAAAGTTCTTATAACATTATAGTAACCAGCAGAATGTTCCTTTGGCAATAGGATACCACATAATTATCAGAGATCACGTAAACTTGAAGTAGGATTCAATACCAGTGTGCTCATCATATTGCATTATAAACAAAAATACATTTTTGTGGCAGTGCAGTCAACACCTGCTCACCCGCTTCGTTTCTCGGTCAAGACGTTGTGGCTTCTTCTTCTTTATGTTTCATTGGTGTCACAATTACTGACTGAGAAAGTAGAGAAAATAGAGAATCTGTATAAATATTTAGATTATGGTAATCTACCAACGGTTTACACGAGAGGAAAGGTAGATCAAATTAAGGTTATGCATAATTTTACTTATTCATTTATTTCATTATGAATTCATTTCTTTATGAATTTATTTATTCATTTATTTGTTTGTTTATTTAGATAAGATAAGATAAGCAAACGTTAATGTCCATTTTCATTTTACACAAACATGGAAATGTGTCTGTTGGCGCCACATTGCATCTACAACAACACAAACACATTTGTGTATGCGTTTGTTTGTTTATAAATGGATGGATGGATGGATGGATAGATTTATTTAAGTATTCATGTATATATTTTTTGTGTGTATTTATTTATAAATGTAAGCTATTCATTTATTTTTTTGTTTGTTTATTTCTTTTCATGTTTGTTTATTTATTGATTTATTTATTTTTGTGTTCATTTATTTATTGATTTATTTTAACATTTATTTATTTGACATTTATTTTACATTAATTATCATGGTGTACAAGTTATACAATAATTTGAGTCCAACTAGACTCGGTTCTGAAATATTTTCAAGCCATGGACAACGTTGGCAGCGGACATGAATGTGAAATAAATTGTTTAGCATTGTTGAATATTGTTTATCCAGAGAGAGTTTAACAATTGTTTAGTTGATGTCTTGATAAGGCAGAGTTTACACCAGTTATTACTATGCGTTTCAGCTGTTCATGTCCCAGTCCCGTGTTGCCATGTCGGATGTAGGTACAATAACTCAATAACCTGTTCGTGGCCAGGCATAATGAATATAATTCTTTACACCATTTGATCTTTTTAATGCGAGTAGTTATTTGAAAATGTGAACTAAAAAATGATGCAATTCTGGTGTTAAGCAACCCATCTTTCTCTTGTATACTCAACACTTATTACAAAATCCCTGTTTGCAACAACAACAACAACAACAACAACAACAACAACAACAACAACAACAACAACAACAACAACAACAACAAATGAATTAAACAAATCTAAATTCTTAAAGTCGACTGATACCACCTATATATATATATGTCATCCGTATCTCGATTATGATGTATGCTGTACATTGTGTCAATCCCAGTAAAGCTCGCGACTTAAACTTGTGAAAGAATAACTTATAACCATCATCGCTGGTAAAGTTAGCACTAGACCTGAAGGTGTAAGCACTGTGACAGATCAGGAACATACACACACGGACTGACTTGCTGTCAATCATGTGGTCATCGCTGCGCCTGAAAAGCAAAGAAAGAGTTATATTTGTGTTGTTTTAACTTCTGCTGAGCCAGCGAGTGTGATGTGTACACCAGGCGATGGTACTCGGCGGGTTTCTCTGGCTGCCAAATTTACACGAATGAAATAATCATAAAAACGAAGATAACCACTTTAAACCTTCTTCATCGTGCCTTCAAGCCATGTCTGATTCAGAATGATTAGTCCTATAGCTTGATTGTTGATCTGGCCGACGTTTTACAGAGCATGGTTGGGGTCAAAATCAAAAGAGAGAAAATTGCCATTGCGTTGTCTTCTCTCTTTTTTATTCTCTGAATTCACAATAAAACACTATTGTTGTTTTTTATATAATCATCAACAACAAAACCAAAATCAATGAAACCATGAATTTCATCAAAACACGTAGATATAAGAATGTGTGTGCTGCATGTGACTCTGCTTTTATGGTTCGTTGCCGGAATACACTGAAGTGCACCATGTGTTCCATCTGTGTCGGTGCATGAACATCAAAGTTATTAGACGAAGTGAGGAAACTTTTTTGCATATGCCAACGAAAGTTTACTAAATTGTGGCTACAATTAAAACTGTCCTTCTGCAATGTAAATGGTAAATTGTAGATAGTCCCATAGCGTTTTAAGGGTGCTGCCTATTCATTGAAAAACATTGCTGTAATGGCACGAGTAGACCCAACAATTGTTGTTCCTGTAACCGACCACACAACCGTTAGATTCTCTTGATATTTTGTATTAAAAGCGTGATTACATGTACCAATTTACATATCAAATTTCACGCCGTTTTGATGGGTGTCTGACGAATGATCTGCCCCAAACAGCTAAACTTGTGCACTTCTTTGCACCCCACAAGTACTATTCATTACATCGATTACTTATATAAAGAGAGCTACCTCTATAACATTTGTATTGTCAAAACCTGGAGTGACTTTTGTCAACAAAATGTCCGATTCATCGGCGTGTGAAGTCACGCATAATTATTAGACTTATTGGATAAATTTTTTCGTGTTTTTTTTGCTTTCACATCCTTTTTCAATTTTCACAATTAAATTTGAACATTTCCTCTTTGGCGACGGAGGTAAATTCATTTGCCAAAAATCCCAAACTACACGTGCAAACCGTGACGCCATTCCATTGCGCAGGTTACTAAATTTCACGTGCAGTCCATAAAATGGTCTCTTTGTACTGTACAATGCAAGCATTGTGTTTGATATTAGCTTGTGACAAAATTCAAAGGGGTGTATACTTTCTTTTACCGTTGAGAATAGAATGATAGGAGTGTGCACTCTCCTATAACTAATCTGCATCTGACCTGTTAATGCTGACATCTCCAGTAAAGATGACTTTTTCTAGGACATTTAATAAAGTTCACGACGAAAGTTAAAGATATCTTCCTTTGGGTGGATCAGCACATGCAGATAGTATGACCAGGCAGAGTATTCTTCCACTTGGCCACTTAAGGTAGAAATATGACAATCTTCTCTTTTAAAGCACGGAGTGAAACACAACACACCTGGCTTTTCGCGAGATAAGGGCATCCCACCCCTTGCACACATACCAAACTCCTTAAGGGCAGGAGCTACCTTCAAATACACCGTTTTTCTTATCCAAGTCATGTGACCACAGCATTCATCAAACAGAACTGTTTGTGTTAAAATTCGGTGTGCTTTTGCTTCAAAGCATGTATAGAGTAATAGTATATGATCAAAAACAAAATTGCTCTTAGATTGACTTTAACAACAATTATTAAATAGAAAATAAGCAAAGCGTTGAATTGAAACATGTTAGTTCACGGATGACAAGATAATGTCAACACTATTCATCAGAAGGATTTGAACTTTTGCATGATTGTTTTAGACATTCCGATAGATGTTTTGTTGGAAACGATTTTCTCTAGGAAAAACAGTAAACGGACTACAAATGTTGCTTCGTGGGTAAATTAAAAACATTATGAAAACTGGAAAATGTGTATCTCTTTAAAGTTTTTCCCTTGAGCTTATCCGTTTCAGCAAATCCTTTATCAGCATGTCTAAAACATTTCTGCAAAAGTTCAAATCATTCTGATGAATAGTGTTGAAATTATCCTGTCATCCGTAAACTAACATGTTTCGATTCAACGCTTTGCTTATTTTTCATTTAATGATTCTTACTAAGTCAATCTAAAAGCACATTTTGTTTTTGATCATATACTATTACTCTACATACATTGAAGCAAAAGCACACCGAATTTTAACACAAACTTTTGTATCCTGAATGCTGTGGTCAAATGACTTGAAGAGAAACACGGTGTATTTGAAGGTAGCTCCTGCCCTTAATTGCTCGTTTGTTTCTAAGATCACATGTATCAGTTTATCTTGGCGTGCTCCTTTATTATTACATACACTCCATGGCTTTGTATTTGTGTAACTGAATAAACACTGTTTAAACCAAACACCTATATATATATATATATATAGACTGTTTAAACCAAACACCTATATATATATATATATATAGACTGTTTAAACCAAACACCTATATATATATATATATATATATATATATAGACTGTTTAAACCAAACACCTATATATATATATATATAGACTGTTTAAACCAAACACCTATATATATATATATATATCCCATGACCTCCCTTCTTTGTCTCTGTTACTTCAGTATGGGTATATATGTTGTATTTTTATAGCTCAATAAATACATCATGGACTCAAAAAAATATATGATAGTGCAGATTCCGATTTGGGCGAAGAACTACTTTGCTCCCGACCTTTGACCTCGCGCCGAACAATGTGACACATTTGTATGAAGTTCCAAAATCGTATTGCACGGCTCAGAAAACCATATCAGTTGCACGCAAAAATGAATCTCAGAACTGATCTGATGTATGAGATGCAATAAGCAAACGTTTCTTTCATTATGAAAGCAATGCAGGTGGGAAAAAACGAACATTCAACTTACAAGATAACCAGATGCTAGCGAACCAAAACAAAAACACGAGTACCCTCCCCTTGCTTCGTTAGCAGACGACTTTTGAGAATCTGTCAGACCGTCCTTACCTGGCACGGTTGGGCTTCGCTATCATCAGCTGTTTCACGTGTTTTGCGAGCAAGTCTACTCTTTTGCCTGGCTCTGCAGTAAGTCCACATTGGCGATGAAGGTATCTAAGAACTTAACATGTGTGTATTTTTCCGTAATCCAGTCATATTCTTTCAAAATGCAATCAAGCGGCGGTGACAGACTTGGGTCCTGTTTTCATCGCATCAATACCAGTTTAGGTTCATGCAAACACACTCGCAAAACAGTTTATCATGTAGATACATTTCAAATAGGGAGCAAATGGTTAAATCTACATATGTGTTCCCTAAAATTTGCTTCTCTGTCAATAAGACTAATTGTATAATAATGCGTTCGAAAAAAACAACGTGGAATCGATTCTGAATCGAGTCGAGTAAGCCAAATGGGGGCCAAACCGGTTTCCCCGTTCCGCCGACCTGAAACGCAAAAGAATTGTGCGCTTCAACTAAATGGATTTCTATACGACTTCATTACTTTCTTGCAACTTATGAACCTTTACTTAACGCTTTTAAACGGTCTGAAAGTAGTGTTACCGCGTACTTATAGATGCACTCATTCGTTTTATTTTTTCAGCGACGGTCACTTAGTTTAAGGTTGCAAAAAGGCCATGTCTCGCTGAAAACACTGTTTCACACTCCACAGATCGCAAAAGTGCCGCTAGTAGTCTACACTTTGTGTTTGATGGTAGAATGGGATATACAGATTACAACACTCGTGGTTTTTTATATGGCTTGTATTTCAGTCAAGACCCAGCGGGAATATCAATCGAGAGCCACTCGCCAAAGGCTCGTGTCTCCCGATGATATTCATCCGCTGGGTCTTGACTGAAATACAAGCCATATAAAAAACCACTCGTGTTGTAACCATATATATATCGCCTGGCAGCTTGCTGTGCAGAGTGGGGAGATGTTGATGAAGATATATCGTAAGTCACCCATCACATGTCAATCCGAAAAAACTAATTCAGCAGCAAAATCTCACTCTGTTCAGATCAGCCAGGCTATTTTTAATTTCGTATGTATTCTAGTGGAAGTATGCTGTTCTCTGACAAGCTTGGAGAGCCAGTGGGTGAAGGGCATGATGCTTTGCGCGTGAAGGAACGCGTCTTAACGACACAAACACAACACGCAGTTTTCAGGGATATTATTATAATCAACTGGATTCGCTTTGGATTTTTTTAAACTCATATATTTTGAAGTTATATGACTAGTTTTGCATCGTGACATGCTGCAGAAATATTTTATCTCCAGTCGCCATTCCAGCCACAAGCTCTGTAATTGCGAGTCATAATCAGAGCACAGGAACTGCACTTGGACCTGACTATTACCATAACATTTAGACACTCATTCTGTACTGCATGCACCTTTGACCTGACCATTACCATAACATTTAGAAAGTCATTCTGTACTGCATGCACCTTTGACCTGATTATTACCATAACATTTAGAAAGTCATTCTGTACTGCATGCACCTTTGACCTGACCATTACCATAACATTTAGAAAGTCATTTTGTACTGCATGCACCTTTGACCTGACCATTACCAGAACATTTAGAAAGTCATTCTGTACTGCATGCACCTTTGACCTGACCATTACCATAACATTTAGACACTCACTCTGTACTGCATGCACCTTTGACCTGACCATTACCATAACATTTAGACACTCATTCTGTACTGCTTGCACCTTTGGGGAGAGATGTTGTCGTGGAATGGAATAAAGTAATTCTACAGATGAAATGCATGGCAAAGGAATGAGATGGTATACCCCCAACGCAGTCCCATCTCTCCCCAAAGGTGAATGCAGTACAGAGTGAGTTTCTAAATGTTATGGTAATGGTCAGGTCAAAGGTGAATGCAGTACAGAGTGAGTTTCTAAATGTTATGGTAATGGTCAGGTCAAAGGTGAATGCAGTACAGAGTGAGTTTCTAAATGATAAATGTAGCATAAAATAAAGAGGTAGTTATAACACATTGATGAGAGTGATTGTAACCAGGTACAGACCGTGCATGCCATGGTCACACTCACATGACACAGGTGTAGCAGGTCTGATTGGTTGATTGGTTGATTGGTTCATTGATTGATTAATTAATGCGCGTATTTATTTCTTTGTTTCTTTGTTTATTTATTGATGTATCCATTCATTTGTTTATTAATTTATTTAGTTATTTAGTTATTTATGTGTTTGTTTGTTTGTTTTTTGTTTTTTGTTTGTTTGTTTGTTTTTCGATTTACTTATTTATCAGTTTACTGATTAAATTATATATTTACTTATTCGTTTATTTGTTTGTTGGTTTGTTTGTTAGATTGTTTGTTAGATTGTTTGTTAGATTGTTTGTTAGATAGTTTGTCTGTTTGACTTTTTAATGTTTTTCTCTCTATTTGTTTATTGATATATATATATATATATATATATATATATATATATATATATATATATATATATATATATATGTGCGTGTTTATCTATCTGGGACATCTGGGCTTGCTTTCTTTCTACCCAATGATGAAATATAACTTAACCAACAAACATTCAATGACATTTGTTAAAATGTCCAGTTGGAGCGAGAGTGAAATGTACACAACAATCCTCCAAACATCGTACACAACAATCCTCCAAACATCGTACACAACAATCCTCCAAACATCGTACACAACAATCCTCCAAACATCGTACACAACAATCCTCCAAACATCGTCAATGGTTGTGTTGTTGTTTATTGAACGGTATCGCGGGAAGTTCACAAGTTCTTTGAATGTTTTCCCAACTTAATTGTTCTGCCGTGTCTTGATTTCAGTCATACATGCCGTGTCTTGATTTCACATGCCGTGTCTTGATTTCAGTCATACATGCCGTGTCTTGATTTCAGTCATACATGCCGTGTCTTGATTTCAGTCATACATGCCGTGTCTTGATTTCAGTCATACATGCCGTGTCTTGATTTCAGTCATACATGTCTTCATCTTTTCAATGCAATGTATTCATTTTTTTCGTTTATTTATTTATTTGTATATTTAAGCCTATTTATGTATTTATTCATGTATGTACTCGTGTAATTGTTTTGTTTTTTGTTTGTTTGTTTATTTATTTATCTTTTTATCTATTTCTTTATTACTTGTTTAATTATTTTTTGTTTTATATTTTATTTGTTGATCTGTTTGCTTATTTCTCTATTTAATGTCTATTGATTTGTCTACGTGTTTAGGGCCAGAAAGTGAATTTCTGAGTCTTAGAGAAGTCAGCAAACAGAAATGCTTTTTATTTGAGAAATATATTATTATTCAAATTGGGGAATATTTTCAGAAAAAGTCACGCTTAGAACTTGTGTACAAGAAAAACAATATAACACCCCCCCCCTCCCCGGGGGTTAATCTCGCATATCCAGACAAAAAAGCTCAATTCCAGTTTATCTCCTGAGACACTTGTGTATGCTGTACCAGTAGGAAGATCATAGAATAAAAAGCAGTACGCCATTAGTGTATTGTATACCACGTGACCTGGCTCACAGACGTGCACAAATTTGCATACCCGTACCTTTATGCAAATCAGGATCGGGCTCTGTATCATTAGAGAAACTGATAAAATATTCTACACAGTTGCTCGGCTTTACAGTTTAACTCAGAATGTAAAAATAATATCTTGCGTTTGAAAATTTTCTTCTGGAAGTAGCTATTGAACGCTTTAAAACAGCCAAGATGAAAATAATAATCGCCTTCCCTCATCACGCATCACGCAGCAGTTGACGAGGCTGATGCTGACACCGCCAGTCTTCTGGACCTTATATCAATATTGTTACCATTGAAATGCAATGGAGGGAGTGCTAAACGTATTTTTTGCAATTCCTCTACCGCATTTCATTCCTCTGAATGTCGAGCTTTTAGTTGGCAGTAAATAAATAGTCTAATGTATAATAAAAGGAATAAAATAAATAAATAAATCTGTAAACAAATGAATGAATAAGCGAGTTGATGAATACATAAATGAATTAATCAAAGAACGAATGAATGAATTAATAAATAAAGAAAGAAAAAAATAAAGAAATACATGAATGAATGAACAAATAAATGAATAAATAAATGAATGCATGGATGATTGAATGAATAAATGAATGAATGAATTAATTAATGAATTAATAAATAAATAAATGAATGAACAAAAAAATGAATAAGTAAATGAATGAATGAATGAGTGAAAGAATAAATGAACGAACGAATGAATGAATAACTGAACGAACATACCTATATGTGCTGATGACCAATTTAATTTCCTTTGTTGGATCAATAAAATGTTATGAGTTATGAGTTATGAGTTATGAGTTACGAGTGAAAAAGCAGCACCAACAAAACAAAATATATATTCTTGCACCATCGTGCCTTTTGACGTGAATTTAATATCATCTAAAATATTAGCTAACATTTTGGTGAATTTGTAACAGCTCATTTGGTCAGGTATGATAATATGAGTTCTGATTTTGGACAGAGTTAAAAGTAAAACACAGCGTAGTTCACAACATGCACCAGTTCTGTGTGACGCTACACTATACATTGCAACGTACTGTGTGCACGAGTGTGTGTGTGTGTGTGGGGGGGAGGTGCGCGTGTGTGTGTTTGTGTTTGTGTGTGTATGTGTGTTGTGTGTGTGTGTGTGTGTTTGTTTGTGTTTGTGTGTGTATGTGTGTTGTGTGTGTGTGTGTGTGTGTGCGTGTGCGTGTGTGCGTTCGTGCCTACGTACGTTTGTGTGTGAGTATGTGTCCGTGCGTGCGTATTGTATACCGAGGGTTCCCTGCCAGAACCCAGTATCTCGACTTTTTGCTGATTTTAATTTTTTTACACCAAAATATAGTTATTGACTTCCTCTTCAATGTAAATATTGAGTTTGAACCAAAAACTAAAAAGGGATCGATTTATTGATCAGTGCCGAAACCAAGTATCGTTTGTTGTACACAAACCATCCGTGCCAAAACCCTGTATAGTGAGATACGGGGTTCTGGCTGGCATTACTTCGGTGAGGATCATAGAACGTTCCCTGCCAGAACCCTGTATCTTGAGATACGGGATTCTGGCTGGCATTACTGCGGTAAGAATCATAGAACGTTCCCTGCCAGAACCCTGTATCTTGAGATACGGGATTCTGGCTGGCATTACTGCATTAAGAATCATACAACATTCCCTGCCAGAACCCTGTATCTTGAGATACGGGATTCTGGCTGGAGCCTTTCTGACTGCAACTAACTCGCAATGGTCAGCAAAAAACACTTATTTCGACATACGTGGCTTTTGTGGGACAAAATCAGACACAGATTCAACAGAACTCGTGAATCAAAAAGAAATGTTCGGAGATGGATCTTTTCGGCGCATGTTTTTTTATGCAGAAGCAGGCGGGTTTATAACCAGAACAAATTAGTGGATTTTTATTAAGCTAAATGTATTGTTATGGTTTGTCAATAGTCAAAACTAGTTGTTTACCCGTGATTTGTAAAAATGTAGAACATTTTACAGATCACGGGGCGCCGCAATTTGTATAATGTTTTACAAATCACGTAAATGCCCCCGATATTTTTTCTTCTCATCTCCAAAGTCAAGGGATCTATTAGATTTTTTCTTCTTCATTTCTTTATAGTCCCATCGCTGGGAAATTTGGGTCGCTTCCTCCCAGTGAAAAGCTGGCAACAACAGAGTCACGCTACCCCAAAGTCAAGGGATCTATTAGATTTTTTTGATTTTCTTCTTCATTTCTTTAAAGTCCCATCGCTGGGAAATTTGGGTCGCTTCCTCACAGTGAAAAGCTAGCAGCAACAGAGTCACGCTACCCCAAAGTCAAGAGATCTATTAGATTTTTTTCATTTATTTATTGTCCCATCGCTGGGAAATTCGGGTCGCTTCCTCCCAGTGGAAAGCTAGCAGCAACAGAGTCACGCTACCCCAAAGTGAAGGGATCTATTAGATTTTATGGATTTTCTTCTTCATTTCTTTATAGTCCCATCGCTCGGAAATTTGGGTCGCTTCCTCCCAGTGAAAAGCTAGCAGCAACAGAGTCACGCTACCCCAAATTGAAGGGATCTATTAGATTTTTTGGAATTTTTTTTTTCATTTCTTTATTGTCCCATCGCTGGGAAATTCGGGTCGCTTCCTCCCAGTGGAAAGCTAGCAGCAACAGAGTCACGCTACCCCAAAGTCAAGGGATCTATTAGATTTTTTAAAAATTTCTTTATTGTCTCATCGCTTGGAAATTCTGATCGCTTCCTCCCAGTGGAAAGCTAGCAGCAACAGAGTCACGCTACCCAAAAGTCAACGGATCTATTAGATTTTTGTTCATTTCTTTATTGTCCCATCGCTGGGAAATTCGGGTCGCTTCCTCCCAGTGGAAAGCTAGCAGCAACAGAGTCACGCTACCTCAAAGTCAAGGGATCTATTAGATTTTTGGGATTTTCTTCTTCATTTCTTTATAGTCCCATCGCTCGGAAATTTGGGTCGCTTCCTCCCAGTGAAAAGCTAGCAGCAACAGAGTCACGCTACCCCAAATTGAAGGGATCTATTAGATTTTTTGGATTTTCTTCTTCATTTCTTTAAAGTCCCATCGCTGGGAAATTTGAGTCGCTTCCTCCCAATGAAAAGCTAGCAGCAACAGAGTCACGCTACCCCAAAGTCAAGGGATCTATTAGATTTTTTTTCATTTCTTTATTGTACCATCGCTGGGAAATTCGGGTCGCTTCCTCTCAGTGAAAATCTAGCAGCAACAGAGTCACGCTACCCCAAAGTGAAGGGATCTATTAGATTTTTTAAAAATTTCTTTATTGTCCCATCGCTTGGAAATTCGGATCGCTTCCTCCCAGTGGAAAGCTAGCAGCAACAGAGTCACGCTACCCCAAAGTCAAGGGATCTATTAGATTTTTTGGATTTTCTTCTTCATTTCTTTAATAGTCCCATCGCTGGGAAATTCGGGTCGCTTCCTCCCAGTGGAAATCTAGCAGCAACAGAGTCACGCTACCCCAAAGTGAAGAGATCTATTAGATTTTTTAAAAATTTCTTTATTGTCCCATCGCTTGGAAATTCGGATCGCTTCCTCCCAGTGGAAAGCTAGCAGCAACAGAGTCACGCTACCCCAAAGTCAAGGGATCTATTAGATTTTTTGGATTTTCTTCTTTATTTCTTTAATAGTCCCATCGCTGGGAAATTTGGGTCGCTTCCTCCCAGTGGAAATCTAGCAGCAACAGAGTCACGCTACCCCAAAGTGAAGGGATCTATTAGATTTTTTAAAAATTTCTTTATTGTCCCATCGCTTGGAAATTCGGATCGCTTCCTCCCAGTGGAAAGCTAGCAGCAACAGAGTCACGCTACCCCAAAGTCAACGGATCTATTAGATTTTTCTTTCATTTCTTTATTGTCCCATCGCTGGGAAATTCGGGTCGCTTCCTCCCAGTGGAAAGCTAGCAGCAACAGAGTCACGCTACCTCAAAGTCAAGGGATCTATTAGATTTTTTGGATTTTCTTCTTCATTTCTTTATAGTCTCATCGCTGAGAAATTTGGGTCGCTTCCTCCCAGTGAAAAGCTAGCAGCAACAGAGTCACGCTACCCCAAATTGAAGGGATCTATTAGATTTTTTGGATTTTCTTCTTCATTTCTTTAAAGTCCCATCGCTGGGAAATTTGAGTCGCTTCCTCCCAATGAAAAGCTAGCAGCAACAGAGTCACGCTACCCCAAAGTCAAGGGATCTATTAGATTTTTTACAAATTTCTTTAGTGTCCCATCGCTTGGAAATTCGGATCGCTTCCTCCCAGTGGAAAGCTAGCAGCAACAGAGTCACGCTACCCCAAAGTCAAGGGATCTATTAGATTTTTTAAAAATTTCATTATTGTTCCATCGCTGTGAAATTCGGGTCGCTTCCTCCCAGTGGAAAGCTAGCAGCAACAGAGTCACGCTACCCCAAAGTGAAGGGATCTATTAGATTTTTTTTCATTTCTTTATTGTCCCATCGCTTGGAAATTCGGGTCGCTTCCTCCCAGTGGAAAGCTAGCAGCAACAGAGTCACGCTACCCCAAAGTCAAGGGATCTATTAGATTTTTTGGATTTTCTTCTTCATTTCTTTAATAGTCCCATCGCTGGGAAATTTGGGTCGCTTCCTCCCAGTGAAAAGCTAGCAGCAACAGAGTCACGCTACCCCAAATTGAAGGGATCTATTAAATTTTTTGGATTTTTTTTTTCATTTCTTTATTGTCCCATCGCTGGGAAATTCGGGTCGCTTCCTCCCAGTGGAAAGCTAGCAGCAACAGAGTCACGCTACCCCAAAGTCAAGGGATCTATTAGATTTGATTTTTTTTTCATTACTTTATTGTCCCATCGCTTAGAAATTCGGGTCGCTTCCTCCCAGTGGAAAGCTAGCAGCAACAGAGTCGCGCTACCCCAAAGTCAAGGGATCTATTATATTTGTTTTTCTTTTCATTTCTTTAGAATGACCGACGTCTTTTTCGTGCTACAGTGGTAACACGGTGGTGGAACATGGATTCGAACCTGCGACCCTACGATCACAAGTCCAGTGCTCTACCAACTGAGCTACCGGGCCCCCGGGTACACTTTTGCCGTATGGGCGATTGCACCCCCGCACCGCCCCCCCCCCCACACACACACACACACACACAACTGGCAGGCTGGATTTGTTTTCTTTGCCGCTGAAAATCGTAATGTTTTACCTATCCGGCCCAAACCACCCCCCACCACCAAGCATAGAGGCTAGAAACAACAAATATTAATAATAATAAAAGGCATGTAGACTTTGTGGAATGCGATATTTTAACTTTTTTACAAATCGCGGTTTTAGGTTCGACGTAATTTGTAAAATGTTTCTACATATTTACAAATCACGGGTTAACATGAGTGTCTAAAATACGGGTGAAACGAGATTTCAAACTGACAAGAACATATTTTGGGTCAACTTGACTTGCCAGCCTGCTTTAACCAAAAAGCATTGAGGGGTCACCATATCGATAATGGCACAGCTGAATGATGATCAAGATAATTATGCACCCGCACAGTATCATTAGAGGACGATGGGAGGAAGACCATAAAAAGAACCCTGTTTCTCGTGTTATTATGACCGTTGTGGGATTTGTTGTTTTTGGTTGCACACGAAAAAGCTTCCTAAATAAAAAGAAAGAATGGTAGCTCAAATATGTAAAACAAGCAGTGCATTACAAAACTAAACAACACAAAATTCGTGGTGTGTTTCTCACATTTATTGTTTTGTTTCACAGCATGAATCAGATATTTCATTTGGCAACGTCTCCATACTCGGTAAACTTCCAAGGGTAGTCTTGCCAGAACAACGTAGGCAATGTTTTGTCAGGCCCCAAGACTTGTGCACTAAAAGTTCCCACCTCAAATACTTATATACTGTTAATAATTACAATGTTTTTGAAAAAAACTATACATGACAAAATCGCTCGAAAAATCCGACTAAAATCCCGCTGTTGTTGTGTTAAAAAAAAAGTATAAACTGGTGTCTGGCACTACTGTCAACAGAAACGAGAAACATGTTGACACGCAGAGGCCAGAATACTGTGCAGGAGCGCGTTTGTGTGTGTGTGTGTGTACTGTGTGTGTGTGTGTGTGTGTGTGTGTGTGTGTGTGTGTGTGTGTGTGTGTGTGTGTGTGTGTGTGTGTGCCGTGTGTGTGTGTGTGTAACCGGAAAAAGCGATGAAAACATTCTTCAAACAAATAATAGCGTAACAATACCAACAAACAGACAACTCTTGAACACAATTTACCCTTATGAGCAATGCAAGTGCGCGCGCGGATGTGTGTTTGTGTGTGTGTGTGTGTGTGTGTGTGTGTGTGTGTGTGTGTGTGTGTGTGTGTGTGTGTGTGTGTGTGTGTGTGTGTGTGATAATTGAGCAACTAGAGCAGTCTAAAAACGGTGTTTTTTCGGAAAGTGTACAGGCGCCTGTGCGTGTAACCTACGTCATCAAATTTAGCTTTTACGTCACGCGTTTGCGAAGTTCTACACATCGTGCTGACTAAAACCACGTGTAAAATCGATTCTGGCTGGTCAAGTCTGTACATAGAGCAGGTCCGAAGCTCTGGCAAAATGCTGTATCATCATATAGGTGGTTCTGGCTTTATCACTTTGCGATTTTTTTCATGTTGAGAAGAGTGCCAAAACATCGTATCTGAAGATACGGGGTTTTGTTACGGCTATTCTGTGTGATTTGACATGTTGGGAAGAGTGCCAAAACATCGTATCTGAAGATACGGGGTTCTGGCAGGGCTATTCTGTGTGATTTGTCATGTTGGGAAGAGTGCCAAAACATCGTATCTGAAGATAAGGGGTTCTGGCAGGGCTATTCTGTGTGATTTGTCATGTTGGGAAGAGTGCCAAAACATCGTATCTGAAGATGCAGGGTTCTGGCAGGACTATTCTATGGATTTTATTCTGTACGGTGACTTGTCAAAACCAAGTATCTCAGAAATCTTGTAAAACACAACAATAAACAGACACTCGCTTTGATTTGTGTGTTCTTTTCTTGTGGATTAGGTTCTTTACAGACTGTTTATGCCCTTACAATCATTTCAAATCTCTGTCTTTCGTTTTCATTTTTTTACCAGCATTGCAAACCTTGAATAGACTGTCCTGAAAAGTTTTCAAAAAGCGAGATACTGGGTTCTGGCAGGGAACCCTCGATATGTATGTATGTATGTATGTATGTATGTATGTATGTATGTATGTATGTATGTATGTATGTATGTATGTATGTATGTATGTATGTATGTATGTATGTATGTATGTATGTATGTATGTATGTATGTATGTATGTATGTATGTATGTATGTATGTTATGTATGTATGTAAGTATGTATGTATGTAGGTATGTATGTATGTATGTTTACATGTATGCGTGCGTGTATATGTGTGTGTGTGTGTGTGTGTGTGTGTGTGTGTGTGTGTGTGTGTGTGTGTGTGTGTGTGTGTGTGTGTGTGTGTGTGTATGAGGGTGTGTGTACTTAAGTGCGCGTGCACGTGTTAGAAGATATACATTGTACACATAAAATAAACGAGCTACAGGTGCCGACTTTTCTCACCTGTGTACAAGTCTACCTCGGGATCGTGTGAATGCTTTATCATGCAGGTATTGTTCTGTGGCAGGTGTTGTTCATACGAACAGGGCGCACCATGCAACTAACAATGGGACGGTAGCGTTAAAGTACAAGAGTCAACACGACTACAGTCCCTGCACTAACTGCATGTCTCCTTATCTCCTCAATCAATGCGCGGCATTCAATGAACAACCGACCCAAGTATAGAGTACTTTCAAACGGATCAAGCCTCGCACACACAAACGCACACACACACACACACACACACACACACACACACACACACACACACACACACACACACACACACACACACATGGCCGTATGGTTATGGTAGACTTTAGTCCGGCGTTGTTGTTTTTCAAATATATCGTATGGCAGATTTAGCAAAATATAAGGATATGCAGGAGTATAATGCTTTCAAATAATTGTCTGAAGATTTCTGTTCTTGTCGTGGTCGGCCAAAACGGAAAACCAACAGGGGAGGCTCTGCTTGAGCACAAATGTTTATGTGCATATTGTTGTTGTTGTTGTTGTGGGGAGGGGGGGGGGTGGTCTACCAAACCTTCCATTATCTCTTTCTCTGTTTGTTTGTCTGTTCCTTTCTGTCTGTCTGTCTGTCTGTCTGTCTGTCTGTCTGTCTGTCTTTCTTTCTTTGCATAATTAAGTGATTGTTTCATCCCGCATTACAGATTATAAGAAAAAGTCTAGCACTATGATAAATCTCAATCCTTGCAAAATAAAGTTCAGTTTAGTTCAATTAAGCTCTCTCTGTCTGTCTGTCTCTCTCTTTCTCTCTCTCTCTCTCTCTCTCTCTCTCTCTCTCTCTCTCTCTCTCTCTCTCTCTCTCTCTCTCTCTCTCTCTCTCTCTCTCTCTCTCTCTCTCTCTCTCTCTCTCTCTCTCTTTTGCCACAACCAAAAAGTCTGTTACAAAACTGCACAGATTGTTTTTATATTTTGAGTTAATTATGTTAGTTCTTTATTTCCCCGACCCCGTGTTTCTAGATATATTTCAATCCATGTTTTTACGAAAGTACAAACTTTTCTTCAAAACACTCGAGAGAAAAAAAGATGAGAGTCGGTGAAGTCCATTTTTGGCAAAGCTAGTTGAATTCTTCCCCCCAACCTGGTGCTGTGAGCCCAGTGTGTGGGGGCAGACAGTAGGTCTACAACACCAAGCACTTGGCACGCTGTTCACACGTCTGGCCCCACCCCCACCCCCATCCACAGAGAGGGAGAGAGTGAGAGAGAGAGAGAGACAGAGACAGACAGACAGAGGGAGAGAGACAGAAAGAGAGGGAGAAAGAGAGAGAAGCAGACAGACAGACAGACAGACAGACAGACAGACAGACAGAGACTGAGCCTCGAGAGAGAGCGTCAGTCTGTCAACCAAGTTGTTCAGTCTCAGTGCCTAGACGCCACCTCATGCATATGTTATTCACTCATTAGCATATCTGCAGACGTAAGTAGTTCTCGCGAGAGGAGCGGGGAGCGGGCAAGAAAGCAGCATGTTCGAGCAGTTAAATCCAAGTTGATGAAAAAGACGACGAGACAAAAGAAGTGGCCGACAAAAGCAGGAATGGTAATGGCGGCGTGATATGGCGAGCCAAGAGCGGCAAACAGATCATTACAACTCTGCCAGGGCGGACTCGGCGCGCTATCACGAGTTGTCGGCCTTACAGCGCTCGCCGCGGCCCTTGCTTGAGAGCAAAAAACAAAAATGGCGGTTGGCGGGGAGCGTGGTTTAGTCTTTAGTCTCTGTGCACATCATGGCGGCATCACGCTCCCCGAGATGTGTCCTTCCGCCACCAGTGTCGTCCGGTCCGAGGTTTTGTCACCTCTAGTCACTGCCATGCAGGTATGCCGTGTGTTGTGCTGTACACTGCAGTATCGACAGAACTGTGTCAATAGTTTTTGCTTTATTTGCAGTAAAGTTTCCAAAGTTGTAAAGAGGATCATGGCGGAGTAATAACTCGCAGGTGTTGCATTTTAGTTGATGTCATTCGTGTGTCTCTTGTTTTCAAGGTGTAGTTTTAACGTTACGTTACGTCTCAACATCATAGTCGGGGATTAAAGCAAAATGAGGTGAGAGTGCAGCGGTCGGATTTAGGGTGGTAACAATCTCCTCGCTTTCTATTTTTGTCTCTCCGAGCTGCGTTTTGCAGGCGATAAGGTTGCGTGTGTTTTCTGCATCATGCTAGTTGCTTACGAAGAGCCAATGCTACACAACGTGTCATTGATTCTTGAATGACCTGTCCACATTCCTAATGCTTCTTATCTTCTCTCTCTGTGTCTCTGGCTCTGTCTCTGTCTCTCTCTCTGTCTCTGTCTCTCTCATTCTCTCTCTCTCATTCTCTCTCTCTCTCTCTCTCTCTCTCTCTCTCTCTCTCTCTCTTATTCTCTCTCTCTCTCTGTTCTTATTCAGCGTTTGATTTTTTTTGTGTGAAACTGGATTTAGATACGTCTGAATTTTTATGTTTTTTCCCAAGCCGCTGTGGGCTTTACAAAAATGTTCACTATTCCGAGGGCCAATGGCCTATTAGGCAATAAATAATTCATTATCATGTCTTCTCTCTCTCTCTCTCTCTCTCTCTCTCTCTCTCTCTCTCTCTCTCTCTCTCTCTCTCTCTCTCTCTCTCTCTCTCTCTCTCTCTCTCTCTCTGGCAATGAGTATTTTTCTGGTATTTCTAAAGTCAATTTTAGTAATTGTATCATGCAGTAATGTTGGTGTCTCTAATTGTTTGTGACTTAAGTGTGGCGGTTTTGTGTAACCCGTCTGCGTACCCACCCCACCCGATTTCAACCCACCCCTTTTTTGGTATGTGTGTGTGTGTGTTTGTTTGTTAGTTTTTAATATTTGTACCTGCTTGTTTCATGCTCTGTTTTTCCTCCTGTGCCTTTCTCGTTTTGATTTTTGTTTTGGAAATTGTTTGCAAATGACTTAAAGATATCTTCCTTGGTCTACATGCGACCATACATGTAATCCACTAACGTTGCAAGGGATAGGAGCACCCTCCCCTGAGACCCATACATGTATGGAATACTATATAACTGTACTGTTTATATTGTAGTCATTTAAAAACAGAATAAAATACAAAGTACTAAAAGTATCCAGAACAGAATTGTTGCATTTGGACACCTTGACAGAGTCCTGCCCATCACAGCCCATCACAGCCCATCCACAGCCCATCACAGCCCGAACCCTGCAGTGTGGGCATTTTTTTGTTTTTGTTGCTGAATTAATTTCGTTAATTGACACAGGTGTCACTCCGCCAGAAATGAATCAGACAAACATTTCCATTGTGCTTAGGCTGTTGATTATTTGTGTATGTCTAAATGGAAGGGGGCTCTTGCTCTATGTGAAAGCCTCCAGGAGGTTTACACGATGATGTACAGGCCAGGGAAGGTGTCTTTGACCACAGAGATGATGTACAGGCCAGGGAAGGTGTCTTTGACCACAGAGATGATGTACAGGCCAGGGAAGGTGTCTTTGACCACAGAGATGATGTACAGGCCAGGGAAGGTGTCTTTGACCACAGAGATGATGTACAGGCCAGGGAAGGTGTCTTTGACCACAGAGATGATGTACAGGCCAGGGAAGGTGTCTTTGACCACAGAGAAAAACACTGAAGGAACAGGAAATACAGAATTGAAGCAACATTGTGTCTCGTTCTCACACCTACACCCACCCCCACCCCCACCCCGATGGGTCATTATACAATTTCCTCTTTCGTTGGGTGGGACATAATGATCAATGTAAACAGAGGGGGGAAGGGGGGGGGGGCTTGTAGGTTCAAAGCTGAATATTTCCCTTATCAACCACAAAACGTTGGATCCCCGTTTGTTAGTCACGTGACCCAACAGGACTTCTGGACAAGTTGTCAGACTATCAACTTAGAGGGATCAAAGTTTGTCGCATTGTCTCAGTACCGCGTGTTAGTGAGAGATCTGATTGTTTAAAACAACTGCCCAAACCCGAAACGGTTATCTGCATTCAACTTGACCAGCAACACACCTGCTGACATTTGGTCATGTGAAGGGTCTGACCTTCCTGTGGGGTATACTTTGATTCCACAGACTATAGGCCCCGAATAACTGTCCTTTCAAACAAACATTTCTGGTATTTTGAAGCATATCTATTAAGATAAGATAAGATCAGATAAGATGAGAACACTTTAATGTCCATTTTCATTTTACATAAACATGGACATTTCAAAAAATAATTCGCACCACATCGCATTCTAATAACACAAACACACGAGCATAAAGCATAATCGAACATTAGCCCAATTGGCAACACCTAGAATGGCTTCTTTAGGCACAACTTGTAGCATGTGTCACAACTTGTAGCATGTGTCACAACTTGTAGCATGTGTCACAGAAGTAGTGTCTTACATCAGCATGCATGGCATCCCACCAAGGTCAGCAGTCAAGGTCAACGCGTGTTGCAAGGACATGACTGCTGACCTTGTAATAACGTATGGCACGCGACACGACTCACACAACAATGAACATTGTCCTTGTTACTGAAACATTCCTCAGAAACTCACAGCTCGCAGTGGCCTTGGATTAATATAGTTTACGCTGTTTTTCCCGAGAAGTGAACGTACCGACTGTGTTACTGCGCATGACAGGAATGACAACATCGTAGTTTATTTACGAGTCCTCAACAGCTAGGAATGTAAAAGAGGATGTGCTGATGGCATCGTTCTTGTACAACCTTCACAAGTCTGGCCTGCATGGAATGTGTCTGCAGCAAGCTAGTTCCATTAAAAGAAAATCAAGAGGGTATCAAACTATATCAAAGACTTTTGGAACACAGGTAAAGACACTTTTGTTTTGTTTAGATATGTGTGACCATATGCGGCATTATGAACAGCTTTCTGCCCTTAGAAGTCATAAAATAAAATAAAAATATGTATACAACTTTCGTGTCACGTCTGCGCAGTTTAACTCGATATATACAGGCGAAATCGCAGAACATAACAGACATGTTATGCACAAAGCCGGTATTAGTAGGACACCCCCCCCCCCTCTCTTTGAGCAGCCCTGAGAGTGGCGAGTATTTTACTAGCCATGGCGAGTAGAAACATGTAACTGGTGAGTAGAAATGTCCATCTACTCGCCAAATGCGAAAAAAATGGTTGGTTTGGCGAGTAAAATTTGCTCTTTGGCTAGTAAACTTTGAGAAGCACTAGCCAAAGGCCAGTGGACATTGTTGGGCTTCCAGTGGACATTGTTGGGCTTCCAGTGGACATTGTTGGGCTTCCAGGGCTGTTGAGAACCCTCGATGTAAGACTTCTGTCTCCAGAAACTGCTTGCTCGGATGTTCTGTCCACTGTGTATGTAACTTACCCTCCGTTTAAAGACTGGGCCTTGTGTAAGACCTGGTTTTCTCACAGTTCAGAGGTCTGTACAATACATTGCGAGCACCCCACTACCATCATGTTGCTGGCGTATGATAAGATCACTACAACACAAAACTTGAATTGTATTAGGTTTAAGCTATATATAGAATAGTTTATTGGTGGAGAAAGCCCCACTGAAATGTATTTTCATATTTTTCGAACACTCACGCAACGTTTATTAATGCAGCAGAAACTGCTGTTCAAATACCTCACTGATTCCGTGTTGCTCACAAACGTTGGCCTGTTCTGGTTTTGTATTTTGTCTTCTTTGTGTCCAGTCACGTGATCTTGAACAGTTTGCCCTTCGAGATCCTTGTGTTAGAAACAGAGGTGTTCTACTTCCTCTATACGTGCAAGGGACATATCAATGGTTGACCTTATCTATTGTCCAAAAGAGCTCTCTGCCTTAACAAAAACCCACACACGTCGATTTCGTGTGTGAGCGCAAGTTGAATGACATGACATAACAGTATACCAATATCGAGGGTTGGCCGAGAGCAGAAGATTAGCTATACCCTCGTCTGAAATGATTGCTATTGTGAAGAAAGACTCAACAGATATATGGGTAATCATAAAACTTCTGTTGTGATCATTGGGTCCCTCTAAGCTCATTATGTCTGTAAGTCAAAGAATTGTCATTACCTGTAAATATTTGTTTGTCTGTTCACTTAAAAGACCGTTGGGTCGAACTATCTGTGAATGTATTGTTTTGTCAATAACAAACGTTCCAACAACCTACCTTTATTTTTTTTTATATTAGTAATATAAGTATTTATAGGACAAAAATATTTCCATTTGCTTGTGGCATCTACCCAGGATCTCAGAGGACAAACCGTATACTCTGCTCCAAGCGGTTGAACACGTTCCCTTCAGACAGTCGGAAATCACGTTACTCTGACCGTTGTCATAGCAACAACACAATGCAGACTTGGACCAGGTCAACCGTGTGATTGCCTCATTAGCAATGGAAGCTGATAATGGAAGGAGCTGATAATGTTGTGTGATACCAGAAGGGACAGAACTCGTGCCCTGCAGCTGACAGCAAGGACACCAAACACTTGTGGATCAAAGACACGGTGTGAAGGTTCAAGATGCGACACTATGTGAACCCTAGGCACTTGTCAAAGCTGTTATTAAATACAGACAACAATACAACTGCGTCCAAAGAATCACACCTAGTGCCCATCTTCATCATCTGACAAAAAGCGCTGTGACTGCCTAACAGTGTCTGTGTCCCTACAGGTCTCTCTTCCACTGCTGTCTGTGTCCATACAGGTCTCTCTTCCACTGCTGTCTGTCATCGTTACAGGTAGTTCTAGGTATTCGTGCCGTATGATTCACTCAAAAATACTATGTGAGCGTGATGTTTAATTCAGACAATGCAACATTGGATATGCAACACAAACTTGGCGTTCCAGAATGAAATGATTTACAAATGTCCCAGCAGCTTAGAAAGCATTGAGTGGCACACGTCCTTACTTGATCAGCTGAGTGGCACACGTCCTTCCTTGATCAGCTGAGTGGCACACGTCCTTACTTGATCAGCTGAGTGGCACACGTCCTTACTTGATCAGCTGAGTGGCACACGTCCTTCCTTGATCAGCTGAGTGGCACACGTCCTTACTTGATCAGCTGAGTGGCACACGTCCTTACTTGATCAGCTGAGTGGCACACGTCCTTACTTGATCAGCTGAGTGGCACACGTCCTTACTTGATCAGCTGAGTGGCACACGTCCTTACTTGATCAGCTGAGTGGCACACGTCCTTACTTGATCAGCTGAGTGGCACACGTCCTTACTTGATCAGCTGAGTGGCACACGTCCTTACTTGATCAGCTGAGTGGCACACGTCCTTACTTGATCAGCTGAGTGGCACACGTCCTTCCTTGATCAGCTGAGTGGCACACGTCCTTACTTGATCAGCTGAGTGGCACACGTCCTTCCTTGATCAGCTGAGTGGCACACGTCCTTACTTGATCAGCTGAGTGGCACACGTCCTTCCTTGATCAGCTGAGTGGCACACGTCCTTACTTGATCAGCTGAGTGGCACACGTCCTTACTTGATCAGCTGAGTGGCACACGTCCTTCCTTGATCAGCTGAGTGGCACACGTCCTTACTTGATCAGCTGAGTGGCACACGTCCTTCCTTGATTAGCTGAAAGATGGTTGGATGGTTGATTGTTGTGTGTTTATTATCGCCCCTACAAAGCTCTTGCGAATACATTTGGGACTATTATCGTAAAATGCTTGCATCAGGACGTGCTCAAATCACTTACTTCTTCAAAATTATAGTTGACATCTTGGGAGATACCGGTATTGAAAATCAAAAGACGAACCAAATGTCTTTCGCGGTACTAAGAAACAGCTCATCGACAGGAGACTGGGTGGCCGAGTGGTAGCGCACTTGCGCTCGGAAGCGAGAGGTTGCGAGTTCGACCCTGGGTCAGGGCGTTAGCAATTTTCTCCCCCCTTTCCTAACCTAGGTGGTGGGTTCAAGTGCTAGTCTTTCGGATGAGACGAAAAACCGAGGTCCCTTCGTGTACACTACATTGGGGTGTGCACGTTAAAGATCCCACGATTGACAAAAGGGTCTTTCCTGGCAAAATTGTATAGGCATAGATAAAAAATGTCCACCAAAATACCCGTGTGACTTGGAATAATAGGCCGTGAAAAGTAGGATATGCGCCGAAATGGCTGCGATCTGCTAGTCGATGTGAATGCGTGATGTATTGTGTAAAAAATTCCATCTCACACGGCATAAATAGATCCCTGCGCCTTGAGTCCGAGTCTGGAGATACGCGCGCGATATAAGACTTCATATAACAGTCCCTTTATAGGAAGGTGCATCATCTGTGGTCATTCCCATTGACCGATAACATGTTTGCCATTCGCATCACGTATCTGGCTCACGATACACATTTCTGCAACGACTGAAGGGGTTTCGTTAGTTGTATCGCATGCACGGTGCAACTTTAGAACTTCAAGCTTATAAGGCATAACTCCACTCAGATCAGTGCAAAATGCAAACTAGTGACAATTGAAATGATGGACTGGCAGCAGTACTTTTAAGGCAAGTAAATAACAGGTGATAAAGAAGCTACTTTCAGTGTTTCTGTTTGCAAACATGCAAACGTATTTGCTACACCCGATTAAAAAAACAAACAATTGCGCTCTCATATTTAAAAAATTTGTTTAACCCATTTTGCATGTGTTGTGCAAAGAAGAGACCGAACAGTTGGATAATATTGACACTGGGAGTGAGTGTGTGTGTGTGTGTGTGTGTGTGTGTGTGTGTGTGTGTGTGTGTGTGTGTGTGTGTGTGTGTGTGTGTGTGTGTGTGTGTGTGTGTGTGTGTGTGTGTGTGTGTGTGTGTGTGTGTGTGTGTGTGTGTGTGTCAATTTGGAGCCTTTTTGATATTGTTTCAAAGCTGCTTTAAAAAAAGAACTTGAGTTTAATTAGTAATGAGATTGGCGTGTGTCAGTTTCTAAACTAAACCCGTCGTCCCTAGTTGCATTTCTTCTTCACACAATCACACTCAGCTGTCTGTTGATGAACTGCAATACAACGTTATCTTGACTCATTACAACTGTTCAGGTTATAACAAACGGCACAGGTAGTATATCATCTTTGACAGCTTGCCGTGTTTGAAAGGATCAAGCCTTACGATTGTCTGAGATTAGATTTTTTAACATTAACAGAATTCATTGGTGTCACATTTTTAACCGGGTTTTGACAGTAATACTTTCCAATGGGGTGGGTTGACATGTTCCTTCTGGGTCTGACTTGTGAATGTCATCAGTGCAACACGTGTGACCCGATACGGTTCATTGGAATAAAGCAGAATTCAGTTATTTATTGGTCGCGTTTTTCCACGCATGCGTGCAGTGTCATATATTGTGTGTAGTACGTCCTGATGCCAAAATGACGTATAAATAGTAGCGTAAAGAAGTCAAAAGAACGCACACATTTTGATCTATGAATTATGAACAAGCACTGTTTGAGCTGAACTAGCTTTTAATTCCAATGTCAGTGACCTGAATAGAAAACACGTATACGTTACATCGCCGTGATAGCTCCAACACCAAGCCAGACATAGAGTTCATGATATATACACGAACCTTAATATCATATTAACAAAAACGCGGTTTGTTGTGCATGCGGGTTACTGTTGTAGAAAGAATCCGGGTCCAAGATATCAATGTTTCCAACAATATAAATGGATTATTTCATTTGCTAGTGTACACAGGTAAAAAGTCTGTCTGCCCCCACCACCCCCCCCCCCCCTCCTCCTCCCGCAAAAAAAGAGACATGCTTCTAGAGTGCATTTGTATTTCTTGTGTGCAAATACAACACTGTTTGCTTACCCGAGTTACAGAGACGAAGAAAGCACCTCATGGGATTACTATTGTTCAGAAATATTTTCAGAAGCAAAAAATGATTCACGAATTCAAATTGATAGAAAAAAAAAGCATTTCTTTTCGGTTCATGTCTTGTTGTTTATTTTGAAGACTATACATGTATGAGTAGTTAACAGTGCCATCCATTCTAATGCTCAATCAATAGCACTGTATATGTTTGATGAAAGCTAGTGCGATTTTTAGAGTCTGTGCTTGAATTCGGGGTGTTCGTTTCGGGTTTCAGCACAAAACAAACGTAACGATAGTGTCATTTTATCGCATGTCATTCATATCACACCCTCCGTGTTTCATTTTTCCTGATATACGGCTAGCCATGTGCGTGTTCCCTGTGTTCTTACACTGCATCATACAAGTTGTGGTATGGGAAATGTCCATATAACCGTAAAACATACAATAATTCGAGGGGAACAACAGTGATACACCTTACACTGTCGCATGACAGTTCCAGGGATAGTGGTCTTAATGTCTGAGGGAAATCCCCTTACCACCCCCACACCCAGCACAAAAAAGGATATCGGTGAAAAAGGTTAACCTCTGAAAGACAAAGACAAAGTAGTTTTGATTAGGAGAACATAGATACTGGTCTGAAGACCAAGACATCATGGCACACGGGCTCAATTTAATTCTGCTGACATAATAAAAGCATGAAGCCTTGGTTTTCTGCACCTCGTGAATTGACCGTCAGGTGCCAGCTGAATGAAGGTATTTGGTGAGCGAAAGGAAGGGAGAGAACTGTTCCTATGTGTCGTGGAATGTCAGACGTGGTGGCATTGATTGGCTTTCTGATTGCCTGTCCGAGCTATTCTCCCGCACTCCGAGGCGGGCTGGTGTGTGGGGGCGAGGGCAACCCAAAGGGCAATCATGTCTGTCAAGTCAGGAGAAAGGGCAGAGCTTAGGTTCTATCGAAACAAGTAATAATAATAATAATAATAATAATTCTAATAATAAAAATGATAAGGGTTTTTATATGGTGCAAAATTCTAACATAGTTCTAAGCGCCTTCCAAAAATAGAAATCAACAAATCAGTAAACAAATACAAGGTCCTGTACATGATGAACACTTGGCAAATCGAATCAATTAATCTTCATTACAGCAACAATATCCATTTAGGAATCTTCAAATGAAACAAAAGGACTGAAGACTGCAGTTTTCAATGCCTATCTTCCCTTGGTCTCAAGATTGCGTTGGCCATGTTTACCTCTAGCTCCTGAACTGTGGGTTTAAACCAAAGTTTATTCAAAGTTCATCACATGAATAGAGAATACTACATGGCTTGCTGTGTCGTACCAGATTTACACGGCTTGTTTTTTTAAATATTGAACTGTCTCTCTCTTTCTCTTTCACTGTCTCTGTCTCTCTGTCTCTCTGTCTCTCTCTCTCTCTCTCTCTCTCTCTCTCTCACTATTTCTCACTCTTTCTCTTTCGCTGTCTCTCCCTATGTCTCTCTCACTCTATCTGCCTATGTGTCTCTCTCCGTGCCTCTGTCTCTCTCTATCGTCCCCTCCCCCTCCCCCCTCCCTCTGTCTCCCCCCTCTCCCTCTCTCTGTGCTTGTGATTCCCTGGCGATGAGTTGTGACAGTGTCCGTTAAGCTGTGGTCCCCCTGTGGTCCCCCTGTGGTCCCCCTGTGGTCTATGTTTCAGCGCAGCATTGACACATCTGTCACATATTTTCTTTTCCCCTTTTTATATCACAAGGGGCTCATGTATGTTTTTAAATCTCAAATTACTGGACTCCAGAGAAAATTTACAGTATAGACCGGATGTATAAAACACCGGATGTATGAAAGTCTGGATGTATGAAAGGGGTAGGCAGGGTCCCGGCAGAAGCTACTCTTTGTTATTACTTAGAATTTTCCGGTTGTATGAAAATCGGATGTATAAAAGTCCGGTTGTATGAAAGCAAATCTCTGGTCCCGAGCAGCACAAATGCGTTGTTGCAAGACCGGTTGTAAGAAAACGAAAGTAGACCCAAGTCACCAAATGAGGATGCCCTGAAAACTTCCCCACCAACTGATTTTTATCCAGATTCTATAGCTGTCAACGAGTTGTTCTGTTTAATTTGTTTCTCCATTCCATCATTTTTTTTAACCTGTTACAAATTCGTCACGAAGACCCATAAAAGCCCAGAAGGCATTTTTGTTACATTTATAACCAGAGACATTGGTCAAGGATGTGAATCAGTTGTTATCTTTTTATGTTTTTTTATGTTGTTGTATTTTATGTTGTTGTATTTTATTTTGTTGTATTTTATGTTGTTGTTTTTATGTTCTTGTTGTTGTTTTTATGTTCTTGTTGTTGTTGTTGTTGATTTTATCCATTAAACTGATTTTATGTTTAACTCCATTAATAATCTGTTTTGTTTGTCTGTTCAGTAATTTTAGCCTGTTATAAATTTGTCATGACTGAAGAGCCATAATAGCCCAGGAAGGCATTTTTTTGTACAATTAGAACCAGAGGCATTGGTCGTGGGTGTGACTCAGGTTTTTTACATTTAGTCAAGTTTTGACTAAATGTTTTAACATAGAGGGGGAATCGAAACGAGGGTCGTGGTGTATGTGCGTGCGTGCGTGTGTGTGTGCGTGCGTGTGTGTGTGTGTGTGTGTGTGTGTAGAGCGATTCAGACTAAACTACTGGACCGATCTTTATGAAATTTGACATGAGAGTTCCTGGGTATGAAATCCCCGAAAGTTTTTTCATTTTTTTTATAAATGTCTTTTATGACGTCATATCCGGCTTTTCGTGAAAGTTGAGGCGGCACTGTCACGCCCTCATTTTTCAACCAAATTGGTTCAAATTTTGGTCAAGTATTCTTCGACGAAGCCCGGGGTTCGGTATTGCATTTCAGCTTGGTGGCTTAAAAATTAATTAATGACTTTGGTCATTAAAAATCGGAAAATTGTAAAAAAAAAATAAAAATTTATAAAACGATCCAAATTTACGTTTATCTTATTCTCCATCATTTGCTGATTCCAAAAACATATAAATATGTTATATTCGGATTAAAAACAAGCTCTGAAAATTAAATATATAAAAATTATTATCAAAATTAAATTTTCCAAATCAATTTAAAAACACTTTCATCTTATTCCTTGTCGGTTCCTGATTCCAAAAACATATAGATATGATATGTTTGGATTAAAAACACGCTCAGAAAGTTAAAACAAAGAGAGGTACAGAAAAGCGTGCTATCCTTCTTAGCGCAACTACTACCCCGCTCTTCTTGTCAATTTCACTGCCTTTGCCATGAGCGGTGGACTGACGATGCTACGAGTATACGGTCTTGCTGAAAAATGGCAGCTACTTGACTAAATATTGTATTTTCGCCTTACGCGACTTGTTTTTATGTTGTTGTTGTTTTAATCCATTAAACTGGTTTTAAGTTTAACTCACTTTTTATATTTAGTCAAGTTTTGACTAAATATTTTAACATCGAGGGGGAATCGAAACGAGGGTCGTGGTGTATGTGCGTGTGTGTCTGTCTGTCTGTCTGTGTGTGTGTGTAGAGCGATTCAGACTAAACTACTGGACCGATCTTTATGAAATTTGACATGAGAGTTCCTGGGTATGAAATCCCCGAACGTTTTTTTCATTTTTTTGATAAATGTCTTTGATGACGTCATATCCGGCTTTTCGTGAAAGTTGAGGCGGCACTGTCACGCCCTCATTTTTCAACCAAATTGGTTGAAATTTTGGTCAAGTAATCTTCGACGAAGCCCGGACTTCGGTATTGCATTTCAGCTTGGTGGCTTAAAAATTAATTAATGACTTTGGTCATTAAAAATCTGAAAATTGTAAAAAAAAAATAAAAATTTATAAAACGATCCAAATTTACGTTCATCTTATTCTCCATCATTTGCTGATTCCAAAAACATATAAATATGTTATATTCGGATTAAAAACAAGCTCTGAAAATTAAATATATAAAAATTATTATCAAAATTAAATTGTCCAAATCAATTTCAAAACACTTTCATCTTATTCCTTGTTGGTTCCTGATTCCAAAAACATATAGATATGATATGTTTGGATTAAAAACACGCTCAGAAAGTTAAAACAAAGAGAGGTACAGAAAAGCGTGCTATCCTTCTTAGCGCAACTACTACCCCGCTCTTCTTGTCAATGTCACTGCCTTTGCCATGAGCGGTGGACTGACGATGCTACGAGTATACGGTCTTGCTGAAAAATGGCATTGCGTTCAGTTTCATTCTGTGAGTTCGACAGCTACTTGACTAAATATTGTATTTTCGCCTTACGCGACTTGTTTGTATTCAGTGCGCGCGTGCGTGTGTGTGTGTGTGTGTGTGTGTGTGTGTGTGTGTGTGTGTGTGTTATAAATGTGTGCGTTTTGGAGAGAGAGAGAGAGAGAGAGAGAGGGGGAGAGAGAGAGAGAGAGAGAGAGAGAGAGAGAGAACTCAGAAAATGTTATTTGTTACGCCAACGGTCATTACAAAGCTTCCACGACCAAAAACATTGTCAAAAGCGCAAAAGGGTTGTGGAGGGAACACACACAATACAGTTGAGCCACACACAAACACACACACACTCACACACACACACACACACACAGAAGGACGGGGTGGGGGGCGGAGAGTGCACGGCCTTATGCAAAGCAGAACAGTTCCTTACACAAACAGTTGCTCTTTCTATCGGTTGTCCTGACTGTGTCAGTGTATGTAAGTACATGTACTTTTCCACTTGTTATTCACAAACCTTTCCTTCTAACAAGGATATGTATCAAAACATTTAAACATAAAAAACAAATAAATAAAAAAATGGGATATGAAAAAAACCTACTTTTATCAAGTAACAGACGCGTGGCCGGATGTATGAAAGTCAATCCACAATATTTTCATACATCCGGTTAACCGGATTTAGTAAAGACCGGATGTATGAAAGACAAAAAGTGGGTCCCGACGACTTTCTTACATCCGGTCTCGACTGTACATTACAGCAGGTCGTTAACTATCCTGAATCTGCAAAATGTCATAGGGTGTTCCTTATTTTGTCGATGGTCTGAGCTTTTTTCCGGTCTTTCTTTTGAAGACTGTGCATGACTGTCCATGCAGTTCATCGATAAGGAATTGAATTCGTTCACTGGCATTTTGCGGTCTTGTTCGCACTCAAACCGTCCCCTGTGTGGTTACTTTCACTATTCCTACACCCACTTTTTACCAATCTATTTTTTGGAGATCTGATATTCTGCACATCTTGGCCTTAGCTGATGAAGATGAACTACAGGTCTTTGTGGTGGCTACCATAATCATAGAACTACTGACCAGGATAAGTGGAAGGGTGGTTTTAACGTGACAGTGGCGTACATTTTCAAAGCAGCCAATTGCGTTGTGTCACGTTAAAATGTGATTTACAAAACTGACCTGAAATCTCATGAAGTCTCAAAAACACAAAACGACCTTACTTGCTCTTCTGTGTCCCCTGAACAGACTGCCGGCATGATTATGAAAATAGCAAATAGCAGATTCTTATTTTTAAAGAAAAATGCCTGCATTTGTGATGTATAAAATAAGACATTATTATTCTCCAGAATGATGATAAACCCTTACTCGCTTGCATCAGTTTTCGCCTTACCGAGAATTGTTGAGTGACTTTGCGCGATCTGACCTTCCAAATATTTTTCTCACGATTAATATGAACTCTAATGCTTGATTTTTACATCACTACTTATTGCCAAGTGTAGCAGTCCGTAAGAATGTGGAAGTGAGTGTTTACCTGAGTGTTTGAAGTATATATCATTGCTGCACAGCCTTGTAAAACATGCTGAGACTCTTTGGACACAAATGTTGAAGTATATATCATTGCTGCACAGCGTTGTAAAACATGCTGAGACTCTTTGGACACAAATGTTGAAGTATATATCATTGCTGCACAGCGTTGTAAAACATGCTGAGACTCTTTGGACACAAATGTTGAAGTATATATCATTGCTGCACAGCGTTGTAAAACATGCTGAGACTCTTTGGACACAAATGTTGAAGTATATATCATTGCTGCACAGCGTTGTAAAACATGCTGAGACTCTTTGGACACAAATGTTGAAGTATATATCATTGCTGCACAGCGTTGTAAAACATACTGAGACTCTTTGGACACAAATGTTGCAGCATGTAGTGTGCACATGAATGCTCTCTGCATAATATTCTTCGTTATAATGTTGCACAAATTATTCAGTGCATGGACAGAAACACGAAGGAGACATTTTGGACAATTGCAAATGGCTGTAATGCTATATGGCGAAATAACAAAAAAAGGTGATTTGCTGGTAAATGGGAGAGAAAAAAAGACAAAATTGTACAAACTTTCAAAACTAAGTTTTAAGCATGAAACATAAGCAAACATGAAATGTAACGGTTAAAGGTGATAGGAAATGTAACGGATAAAGGTGATAGGACATGTAACGGTTAAAGATGATAGGACATGTAACGGTTAAAGGTGATAGGACATGTAACGGTTAAAGGTGATAGGACATGTAACGGTTAAAGGTGATAGGACATGTAACGGTTAAAGGTGATAGGAAATGTAACGGTTAAAGGTGATAGGACATGTAACGGTTAAAGGTGATAGGACATGTAACGGTTAAAGGTGATAGGACATGTAACGGTTAAAGGTGATAGGACATGTCTACAACGTACTCCATTGTGAACTGTGCTTGTACTTCCCGCACCCCCTACCCACTATCCCCCTACCCCCAAGATGACATCATGATTGATATTGGATGTACGATATGACGTCATGGGGGACGTTGACTTTGTAATCGCATCTTGATAGATGTTGACAACTTTCTTGTGTGGATTATAAAAAATGTTGACTTTAAGGTGAGAGATCACGGCAGACTTTTGTTCTGCACAATGAAATCATTTTAATCGTACTGTAGTGAGAATCACGATTGCTCCCTGATATTTTCCATCGGTTTCTACACAGACTGATTGTCATGTTCAACGTATAGTTTTATAATTTCATGTTCAACGTATAGTTTTACAATTTCATGTTGAGTACAGGCTAGGACTCTGTGAGCCACAGACGGCCATCTGACCGTCCACCCAATGGTTACACATTGTGGTCATTTCAGTGAATACTTTGCAAAATGGCTAGGAGTCAATGCCTAAATGTTTTGGTTGACTGAATAATTTGGTAGACTCAATACCTAAATGTTTTGGTTGACTGAATAATTTGGTAGACTCAATACCTAAATGTCTTGGTTGACTGAATGATTTGGTGGACTCAATACCTATGTCTTGGATGATTCAATGATTTGGTGGACTCAGTACCTAAATGATTTGGTAGATTAAATCTTCAATGCAGAGTGTTTCCTCATTTAAATGCAACTGTTTTCGTCCTTGATCTGGTGAGCAGTTTAGTTCTTGGTTTATAGCTAGCAGGTTGTTTAGAGGTTTAAAGCCAGGAAAAAGGATCCAGAACTATAAAGTCGTTGCCCCTGTCTATTTTATGTAGCTACAGATTTTCTGATGGCCTTGAGAAATGTAGGAATAATAACAAGAACTCCCTCTCTCTGTCTCTCTCTCTCTCTCTCTCTGTCTCTCTCTCTGTCTCTCTCTCTCTCTCTCTCTCTCTCTCTCTCTCTCTGTCTCTCTCTGTGTCTTTCTCTCTCTTTTCTCTGTCTCTCTCTCTCTGTCTCTCTCTCTCTCTTTCTCTCCCTCTCTCTCTTTCTCTCTCTCCCTCTCTCTCTCTTTCTCTCTCTCCCTCTCTCTCTCTTTCTCTCTCTCCCTCTCTCTCCCTCTCTCTCTCTCTAACTCTCTTTCCCCACCCCCACCCACCAATGCGTAACGTGTGTTTGTCCCTCTCTCTGGTCTGGATAGACGTTGCTGCCTAGCTGCTCTCATCTCTCTCCCTTACCCCACACCCACCTGCATGCCAGTCCACCAGTTGACTGCCAGCCCACCAGTTGACTGCCAGTCCACCAGTTGACTGCCAGTCCACCAGTTGACTGCCTGGTCTGTTAATGCTTCCCTTCATTGCTACAGGTAGGAACTCTTACAAACACCATCGGACGTGCACGTACAGTAGATGCAAACAGAATACCCTTTTCTCTACGAGGACAATGTCCGTTCAACAATGGCCTTTTCTGGCTTGTGATTTCTGTACTGGAAATAAATGTGACCCGTTTCTACTTTACGTTATTTTGGCCGTGCAGGTGCCCCCTCCGCCATTTCTCAGAATCCTTTGTTCCTAAATTTCAATGTAGGTTGGTGTATTCATTTGTTTCCATTGATTTTTCTAAACAAAAACTAGCTTTGCAGTGTTGTAGCTAAGTGAAATAAGTTAGAATAAGTTCTACGTTTGAACTGGTTCTATAGCTTGAGTGGTTTCTGGTCAATTAAATTCGTAAGAACACGATTGTCTGTGCTGAATATTCTACATAAAACCAACACAGCTAGTTACGATTACTCACTGGTTTTGTGAACAAACAAAAGAAAGAAAGAAAGAAAGAAAGAATGAATGAATGGATGGATGAATGAATGAATGGATGAATGAATGGATGAATGAATGAATGAATGAATGGATGAGCGAATGAATGAATGAATGAATGAATGGATGGACGAATGGATGAATGAATGAATGAATGAATGGGTGAATGGATGAATGGATGAATGGATGAATGAATGGATGAATGAATGGATGAATGGATGGATGAATAAATAAATGAATGGATGAACGAATAAATGAATGAATGAATGAATGGATGAATGAATGGATGAATGAATGAATGAATGAATGAATGAATGAATGAATGAATGAATGGATGAATGAATGAATGAATGGATGAATGAATGAATGAATGAATGAATGAATGGATGGATGAATGAATGAATGAATGGATGGATGGATGGATGAATGAATGAATGGATGAATGAATGAATCAATGAATGAATGGATGAATGAATGGATGAATGAATGAATGAAAGAAAATAATACAGAAAGAACGGAAGACAGAAAGAAAGAAAGAAAAAAAGAAACAGCTAGATAGGAGAAAGTAAGAACGAAAGTAGAAAATAAAGAAAAACAGAAGGAGAAAGAAAGATAGACAGAAAAATAGAAAGAAAATATGCAGAAAGAAAGAAAAAAAGAGGAAAGAAGGAAAGAAAGAAAAAGGAGAGAAAAAAAAGAAAATAAGAACGAACGAACAAACGAAAAAAAGGAAGAAGGTCAAAGGGACAGGGCGAAGGCGGACAAAAACGAAGCATTAACCAATTGTTGGCTGTGGAGATATAGAGCTGTAGTGAGGGCATGCTGCAGAAAGGGGAAGGAAAAAATGTACGGTGCGGTGTTGAACCGACAGAGATCGATAGTGCTTGGCCTACGTTGCAGGGGGAAAAAACAAAATACACAAAACGTGGAAATGAACTCGCGAAAGTCAAGATTTTATTTTTGATCACAAGAAAAGTGTACACACATAAAACTATGCACAGAATGTGTGCGTGCAACAGTAGCAACGTCACCCAGGCAGAGACAGAGGCAGAGACAGAGACAGAGACAGAGACAGAGACAGAGACAGATACATCATGTTGGCTTCATTCAAAGTGTGATGAACATTTGCAATACGTGAGTTTGTGCTTGCTTGTAAAAATCACACACACACACACACACACGCGCGCGCGCGCGCGCGCGCACGCACGCCCGCACACACACACGCACTGACGCTCGCACGTATACACACACACGTGCACACGCGTGCTGTGTTAAAATCACTATGAATAGTTCGGTCACGGAATCAGGAAGAACTTTTCGAAATAAATCCACGCACTCTGATCTTGATGGACGAACCACATGACAGCACATTCTGCTGCAGGGTAATAACATGCTCAAGTACACTTCAATGTTAAAATGAGAAACGTATACAGTTATCGAAATAGTTCTCAAAATGTGACGGTAGCTTGATATAACGAATACGTATAGTTTACAATGCAAACCATTGATTACTTGGACATTGACCTTTTTTGTTACTTGATTTTAAAAATATATTATTTTATTCTTTATTTTTTTTAAGGAGGGCCGATTTTGTAGGGAGAGGGCCCCCAAAAGGGACCACTTTGTGTTTCATGGTAATAACGAGCTTGAAGAAATGTCATTTTTGCTTGGTAGTTGTTTTCTCTTCTGTTAACCGTTAGGCCTGATTGGAGCGAATAAGCTTCGAAAGACATTCAGAAAAACATGTATTACAGAAATGTGCAAGACGTGTCCATATGATAGGAGCCTGGGCGCCTTACATGTACCAGTGAAGACAAGAGTCGCAGTATACGTCAATATCCCATGATACGACTCTGTGTGCAAGTCAAACTAATTCAAAATTAATGTGCATATACTTTTTTTTGTTTCAGTTCGATGAGAACATTATAATGAAGCCCAACAAGAAACTTTGTTTTATCAAAAATAGAGAATATTATTAACTTGCACGAAGAGAAGACTGTTTGATATATTTTTTGAAAGCCTGAGGGCAAGTTACATGCAGGATATTCTCAGGAAGCTTCTTAATGGATGTATCACACGGAGAAAATTAAGATTTTAGATTTTTAAAAGGGAATTATTGCTGAACGATAAGTTCGAATTTTATATATTGCACTTAGTATATTGTGGTAAGTTTTATAGCAAGATTAGGGAATAGTCCTTATCTTTTCGTTCTTCTATTAGTTGAAGGTAGTCCATATTAAGGGACTTACACATACTTTGCGATTTAGCTAAAACTTGTTCCTGCCGCTAGAAAAACGAGTCCAATATTGTTAACATACATAACAAGTACATGTCTTAGCTGTCATATGAAGCACATTGTGTGTGCTATCAGCTGTGTCTGTGGACATAAACTAGTAAGCTTTAAGCGTCACATTTAGAGTGAACTCTGCCAAAAGTGTAAGAAAAAGCGTTTTGGTTAAACTTAAGTTTTTTGGTTTAGTGGTTAGTGCGTCCACACCTGTTTTGACATGCGCAAGTTATCAAAAACGGGTATAAATGTGGCGAATTAAACTGTTTTGAGCGCTCTAGCACCGTTTGTTTATCAGAACAGGAGGTGGTTAAAATAAGGAGCTGGTCCATATTGTATAAGGGCCCTTCCTCTACATTAAGAGATTATGAAAAACGCAGTGATGAAATGACTCACATTGAACCGTAATGTTGGCTTCATCATATGACGGAGAATGAAGACTGTAAAGAATGTCTTGTGATCTTGTAAAACAAAATTAAAAAAAAGGTTTTATAAACATGGGTCCACTGTAGTGGTCGTGTGCTGAGACATGCTTGAGTGAATCAGTAGTCATCAGTGTGCACGTTTAGCCGTCATGCGGAGAGGGAGAGGTTGCATAACCAGAAGGGAAAAAACACCTTTGATATTTAGGTGAATCGCAATTTCTAACATTTTTGAAGGTGAAAAAGATTATGAGATGAAAAGGTAAATGCGAAAGTTATATACAGAAGTTTCAGAAATAGTCAAGTCAAACAGTTTATTTACCAAATGCAAAGCACAGGATTTTGTTATGGTGTATGCATCCAAACTTCACACACCTTCCACACGCATATTATATCATAATAAATATGTACAGATAAAGTGTTCAATTTCACTGGGCCTATTTACATGTGTACACCAACCAGACTTGTAACTTTTTGCAGTGGTATGTTTTGTTTTTTACTCTGTCAGTTCGTAGATTAATAAGTAAACTTACGATTACATTATGAAAAAAATTGAAATTTTAGACTTTGTTTGCAACAAGTGCACAATGCAGGTTTAGTTTGGATTCAGACTGCACAAGTATTTCCGTGTGTTTTGAAGCAGATGTTCGCTTCATTAAGTCTTTCCGACATAAAAAAAAATACAAGCATGTTTCGTTTGTTTGTCCGTTGTATACTGACTATTGGCTTTTACGGTTATTTGTTCCTGAACAAAACAACGCGTCTTTCAAAGATCGTTAACTATTCGGATCACATGACCGTTTATAACATCAAAGTTTGTGTTCAATGCAATTCACAGACAAAGTGCATTTACTTCGGGACATTGGTTGTTTTGCATATTGCAACATGCAGTTTTCAATACCTATCTCTATATCTTCATTCCCGTCATTGCAGCCAATCTTTTTTTTTTTTTTTACCTAACCTTATACTTTACGGAATGTGGGCAACATGCAATGAACCGTATGCATTTTGCCTTGCCTTGCCTGATGAAATGTTCCCTGCCTGATAAAATTGTTTTTGCCTGATGAACTGTCCTTGCCTACGGCACGTTTCCTTGCCTGATGAACTGTCCTTGCCTACGGGACTTTTCCTTGCCTCATCATTTCTATTCATGACGAAAAGCAGCAGGAGAGTGTACAGCTCTGACTGCGGACAGCATTGAACACTGCTCCAGGGGAGCTTACAGTACTTGTGGCTACATGTCTGTTGGGTAATCATTCAGTTGAATTCCTTTAACTGTTATCGATCTGAGGGTTTTAGTGCCAGCTATCTTTCTTGCCGACACTGGCCATCTTGGTCCTGGGCTCGCTACGTGTTTCCGGTCTGACATACGTCACGAAGCGCGAGATGCGTGAAAGGGGAAGCGACTCCACCGCTAGACAACGGATTCTGGAGAGTTCCCCAAATACACCAACAGCAGATTGCAACAAAACCACTTCGGGAGTTCCACCAGGGTACCGGCTCATGTACGATGTTTTTTTTCTCACTGAGAGCAATTTTGTAAGCGAACCTTCACTGTAAGTAAAACTAAAAAAGTTCATGAACTTATATATATTGGCCTCGACGAACCTGCTTCACATTTAGTAGTTCAATCACAATTGTTCAAAATTCTGCCATTCAATCGTAGTGATATTTTTAGTCTTGACTTCTTATACGTGCTTATGTATATGTTTACACTTTTAATCATGAAATAGAGAGAGAGAGAGAGAGAGAGAGAGAGAGAGAGAGAGAGAGAGAGAGAGAGAGAGAAACGTGCAGAGTGGGAGAGAGACAGACAGAGAGAGAGAGAGAGATAGAGAGAGGGAGGGAGAGAGAGAGAGAGAGAGAGAAAGAGAGAGAGAGAGAGAGAGAGAGAGAGAGAGAGAGAGAGAGAGAGAGAGAGAGAGAGAGAGAGAGAGAGAGAGAGCATGAAGGTGAATGCAACATGTTCTACAGGGATTGCCTGTCCTAATTTGTAGCTTTCAAATCATTATGGATATGATTATATGCACTTATTTTATATCATATAGTGCAGCAACGTCTCTATGTTATAAGACGTCTGATGCCTTGTTGGAAGACTTTTTGTTATCGATTCGAGGGGAGCATATCGTGGTATGTTTCACGGGGAGCATATCGTGGTATGTTTCACGGGGAGCATATCGTGGTATGTTTCACGGGGAGCATATCGTGGTATGTTTCACGGGGAGCATATCGTGGTGTGTGTCACGGGGAGCATATCGTGGTATGTTTCACGGGGAGGATATCGTGGTATGTTTCACGGGGAGCATATCGCGGTATGTGTCACGGGGAGCATATCGTGGTATGTTTCACGGGGAGCATAATCGTGGTATGTTTCACGGGGAGCATATCGCGGTATGTTTCACGGGGAGCATATCGTGGTATGTTTCACGGGGAGCATATCGTGGTATGTTTCTCGGGGAGCATATCGTGGTGTGTGTCACGGGGAGCATATCGTGGTGTGTGTCACGGGGAGCATATCGTGGTATGTTTCACGGGGAGGATATCGTGGTTTGTTTAACAGGGAGCATATCGTGGTATGTGTCACGGGGAGCATATCGTGGTATGTGTCACGGGGAGCATATCAACCACGAGTGGAGGCGAGAGGCTCTCTGGGGTTCGACAGAAAGCCTTGGCCTTCCAGCAAGGCATCGGACATCGATTTTGTCATCATGTTGTAAGAGCAGAGTGGACGAAAATATAAGGCAAAGAGGGCCATGTAGGTGTGTGTGTGTGTGTGTGTGTGTGTGTGTGTGTGTGTGTGTGTGTGAGTGTGTGTGTGTGTGTGTGTGTGTGTGTGTGTGTGTGTGTGTGTGTGTGTGTGTGTGTTTAATCTTTGTTTTGTTTTGAGAACACCAAATACGCAGATATAAAAAGAACACTACATGATATCGTTTAAAAAAAAAGAAAAAAAAAGATGGTATCAACAAATGATGTCCCAGACAGACATGCAAATAGTTAGTTGACACATTAGGAAACAAGAGGGTTAGAGTTGCATGCCAGATATAAATCACACGCACACGCATTTTTTGAAAGTGTGAGAATCTGTTAATTTCAGACACCTGTCTTTGAGATCCTAAAGCAATCACGTCGCATAGTTGTTGTACGTGACGTCAAACGTAAAATTGCCCCCCCCCCCTCCCCTTTTCCCAGAATAAAAAAGCTTGGTCATTGGAACGTTCAATTTTGGACAAAACGAAACATTGACAAGTGCGCCGATCACGTGGTTATATAATTGGACCGACAGACACATTATGAAACAAATAAATAACCAAACTTAGCTGATTATGAAACAAATAAATAACCAAACTTAGCTGATTATGAAACAAATAAATAACCAAACTTAGCTGATTATGAAACAAATAAATAACCAAACTTAGCTGATTATGAAACAAATAAATAACCAAACTTAGCTGATTATGAAACAAATAAATAACCAAACTTAGCTGATTATGAAACAAATAAATAACCAAACTTAGCTGATTATGAAACAAATAAATAACCAAACTTAGCTGATTATGAAACAAATAAATAACCAAACTTAGCTGATTATGAAACAAATAAATAATCAAACTTAGCTGATTATGAAACAAATAAATAACCAAACTTAGCTGATTATGAAACAAATAAATAACCAAACTTAGCTGATTATGAAACAAATAAATAACCAAACTTAGCTGATTATGCGTTGGGTGTAATACCTGGAAATGCGGATGCAGAGTCTCTTAGTTATTTGCGAGTTCAGTAAATCTAAGTGTTTAGCATGTATCTTTCAAAGGTTTTCAGATAATATCGTTGTGCATATTATACGGTTGTAGAGCTTAGATGCAAACTGATCCTGAGCCGTCGCGTCAACTTTAATTGCGTGTGTCTTTGAGAGTCAATATTTACAATCGTTGTCCTCGGAAACACGAATCCCGAACCGCGATTATTACACAAACAGCCCCAGTGGCTTCCACTTTGAACATCCACTGTTCTCTTGAAGATCGGGAAACCATTGCGAACTGGCATTGTCACCTACAGACATTGTTTGGTTTTTCAATTATTTTTTTGTTTTCTTTCTTTGTCTTTTTTTGTGGTCAGCCTGCTTGTCAACAATACAAACTTGTGAACATGGTGAACGGTATAAACATGTCCGATTGCTACACATGACAAAAAATAAGTTAAATCTAATTAACTTAAAATCGCTAGTTGCGCATGTAAGCTACACAAACAAAGTTTCTTTTTTGCTGTTTGCTAATATTTTGGTGAGTGTTTTGCACACTCAAAAACATCAACACAAAATTAAAACTATTATTCTCGTTTTTTTTATTCTGATGTGAATGTTCCAGAATGTGTATTTATTGTTTCGGAAGCCCAGAATTCAACAGGCGATTTACTTCTTTCTGGTTTTTTGTTTTCTTCAAAACTGGCAGTAATCAATTTTACTTTTGTGTTGTTGTCGTCGTTGTCTATCCTGTAGAACGTGATTGGTCCAATGAGATTTTATTCCACGCAGGGAATCAAATCATTGAAAACAAAAAAATGTACTTGTTTGATTTGCTACCATACAAGTTTGTTTGGAAAGAAAAAGAGTGTTTGTTTACTCCTATACTAGTGATTGTTTACTCCTATACTAGTGATTGTTTACTCCTATACTAGTGATTGTTTATTCCACGCAGGGAATCAAATCATTGAAAACAAAAAAATTTACTTGTTTGATTTGCTACCATACAAGTTTGTTTGGAAAGAAAAAGAGTGATTGTTTACTCCTATACTAGTGATTGTTTACTCATATACTAGTGATCACTAATACAATGTTAGTATCATCATATTTTGTTCCTGTTTTTTGATTGATCGATTGTTTAGTTTTTTTTATTGTCGTAAAGAAAAATCGCCAAAAGTCACATTACTGGTTTTGGAAAGATTTCAAATAAAACCCCTAATAACTAAAATGACATTTTCCTTGTCATTTGTAAGGACATTTAAATGATTAAACAATTTTGTGTTTGTTTGTTTGCTTAACGCCCAGCCGACCACGAAGGGCAATATGATTAAACAAAATTAATGTTAAATAATATTTTAAAAAGAAAGAGGAAAAACATTTTTGAAAATGAGATAGTTTGCCAGTGACTGAATAGGCCTATGAAAATATAGTTAAATATAGTTCTCTCATTTCTGAGCGACTTTTTTGCAGGGAATAAGTAAGGTTTAACAAGTAAGGTTTAACAAGTAAGCATTTGGTTCAGCCGTGAGAGAGGTTGTGTACTTTCCATCAGACACAGCCTTTGAAGACTCGAACAGAGCGATGCCGTGCATGTCGGGGGGGGGGGGGGGAGGGGGAGGCTGTGGGGGCGGTGTGTACAGTGGGGAACGCTCCGTCAAAGACAGGAGGCGCGACGCAAAGAAAAATCAATGGCCGACTTGCGGAGAGTCAACTCCATGCAGAGAGTGAAAGTAAAAAAGAGCGAGAGATGGCCGACTTGCAGAGAGTGAAAGTAAAAAAGAGCGAGAGTTGGCCGAGGGCTGGTGGTGAGGGGAAGACTCGGTGTGACCTGAGCGCGGTGCAGCACCTAGAGTAGTCTACCCTCACTCGCCCCGTGCTGCAGCCAGACGCTGACTGTGCAGTCTCTCACACCAGTCCCTAAGTAGCTGCGCCTTTTTGCTGCCTACAGTACCGTACAGTGTGCAGTACAGGGTGCAGTGTGTTCCCCGTGCAGTAACACCACCACTCTCTCCCCCCAGTGGCTGCCTGTGTGTGGGGTGTGTCACTAGTGGCGGAGAGGTTTGGAGGTGTACACACCACACCGTGTGTTCCGTGTGCACCCCTTACGTGCACCATGCTCTCTCTTTCTCTCTCTCTCTCTCTCTGTGATCGATGTTGGAGTTGAACGAACTTCGCTGTCTTCGCGCCATCATTTTTTGCCTGCTTTTCTCCCGGCTTTTGATTGAAGCGTGCGGCGGCGCGCGGCCTGCACTGCACCAAGGTAGGTGCCCATCTTCACTCAATCTGGGGCAGGGACTGAACCATGCATGTCCTTGCTGCTAGTGGAAGCCAGCGTGTTGCATGCACCACGACACGGCACACCATCGTTAGCACACCATTCACTTCTTACTGCGGATGCACACTCTCTTTTTGTAGCTGTGACATATTTAAACCACGCATTACCCATGCAACCTAAATTCAAGTTAAACGATTCAGAATTTGAATGCTGGCAAGACTGTTGCTAGGGGGTGTAAGGAGGGCATCTCATTTATTATTCTGCACAAGAGGATGTGCACAAGAGTCAAGAAAGACAGTCTGCTCGTATTGTTATGTCCGCAGTGAACAACCTTTGTGCCAGTGGTTAAAAATGCACATACTATTAAGTTTGCAAAAATGACGAAAATCTGCACCAAAACGCCGTGAACACACATACACCAAACAAGCAGACGCGAGGTGTGTTTCAGGAACATAGTCATGTCACAAAATTGTTAAAATAAATCCGGAATATGTAGCTACATGTGGCCATGGTGTGTCCTGTTCTATTGCATCCGTATTTGAGGTTGTATAATGTGCTTACTTTGTTCTTCCTTCTCAGCCAATGTGTATCCCTGTCCAATCCCTGTACAATGCTTTCTTTCACTATCTTTCTATTTCTATGATCACCCAGACAGACCCACTTTCGTTGAAGTCAGTAACATTAGCAGAAAATTCTCACGGTTTTGGAGATGTCAGTATTTCACCCGGCCCAATGAATTACTGAATGCTTAAAGCCATACCCTAGTTTCTATTTTCACACAAACTATAAGACCAGGAAACATACAGAAGCGGAGTTCTTTCTTATTCCCGTTCAAAAATAAATGAATAAAGAAATATAATAAAATTTAGATTTAAAAGGAAACGCATTTTTTGCATGAATAGCGAGTAGACTGTGCGTGTAAAAACAATATTAATTCTTTAGTTACTATTTCTATTAATTTATTTATTAATTTGAAATGTATTTATTTATTTATTTGTTTGTTTATTTTATATTTTAGTTTAAATGTGTTTGCTGTTTACATTGACTTATGAACTCTGATTCAAATATAAGTATACTATTTTTTCTCAAATGATGAGGTAAAATATTAATTCCCTGCATGGCTGTGATATAAAACAGAAAAGTATATATACACAATAATGTTTATGCTGTTAGTTTCCGTACACACCTGGTATGGATGAATAAACCGTTTTTATTATGACAGTGTGGTGTTCATGATACGCCCAGTCATAAAAGAACCATTTGAAAATGCTGACAAGCGAAGCTGTGACTGAGCTATAGAAGGAACGTTGAATCACACATGTATGTGACTGGGGTGGGATATATTGCTTGCCTGTCACTGAAATATATTTTGGTGACTGAAGTATATATGTTACAGTTCAGCTGTGAAACCAGATAATACGTGTATTAACTAGGTAATACATGAATTAACTGACGGAAAAAACAGTTAATTCATGTATTACCTAAAATAGTTTAGTTAATACACGTATTCCCTGGTTTCACAGATTAACTGTAACATATACACATTTACTTTCATGAAACGATAAAGATTCTGAACATTGAATTATTTAAACACGAGTTTTACCCAAATGCAAAGTGTACATTTTATGAAAGCAGCATGAACAATAAACCAAGAATGTTAGCTAATGGAACGTTTGGTTTGACAAACCAAGACAGTCGTCAACAGTTAAACCTTTGATTAACTATAACATTCGTGTTTTTATATTTAGTCAAGTTTTGACTAAATATTTTAACATCGAGGGGGAATCGAAACGAGGGTCGTGGTGTATGTGCGTGTGTGTGTGCGTGTGTGCGTGTGTGCGTGTGTGTGTGTAGAGCGATTCAGACTAAACTACTGGACCGATCTTTATGAAATTTGACATGAGAGTTCCTGGGTATGAAAACCCCGAACGTTTTTTTCATTTTTTTGATAAATGTCTTTGATGACGTCATATCCGGCTTTTCGTGAAAGTTGAGGCGGCACTGTCACGCCCTCATTTTTCAACCAAATTGGTTCAAATTTTGGTCAAGTAATCTTCGACGAAGCCCGGACTTCGGTATTGCATTTCAGCGTGGTGGCTTAAAAATTAATTAATGACTTTGGTCATTAAAAATCGGAAAATTGTAAAAAAAAAATAAAAATTTATAAAACGATCCAAATTTACGTTTCTCTTATTCTCCATCATTTGCTGATTCCAAAAACATATAAATATGTTATATTCGGATTAAAAACAAGCTCTGAAAATTAAATGTATAAAAATTATTATCAAAATTAAATTGTCCAAATCAATTTAAAAACACTTTCATCTTATTCCTTGTCGGTTCCTGATTCCAAAAACATATAGATATGATATGTTTGGATTAAAAACACGCTCAGAAAGTTAAAACAAAGAGAGGTACAGAAAAGCGTGCTATCCTTCTTAGCGCAACTACTACCCCGCTCTTCTTGTCAATTTCACTGCCTTTGCCATGAGCGGTGGCCTGACGATGCTACGAGTAAAATGGCATTGCGTTCAGTTTCATTCTGTGAGTTCGACAGCTACTTGACTAAATATTGTATTTTCGCCTTACGCGACTTGTTGATTCTGTATTTACCACCGTTAGCAGTCTATCTGTTTTTACATTCATGAAAGCAACAACAAACCGATATGTCAGTTGTTAGCAACAAACCGATATGTCAGTTGTTAGCAACAAACCGATATGTCAGTTGTTAGCAACAAACAGATATGTCAGTTGTTAGCAACAAACCGATATGTCAGTTGTTAGCAACAAACCGATATGTCAGTTGTTAGCAACAAACCGATATGTCAGTTGTTAGCAACAAACCGATATGTCAGTTGTTAGCAACAAACCGATATGTCAGTTGTTAGCAACAAACCGATATGTCAGTTGTTAGAGGCTTTTCCTCCGATATGGGTATTCGTATAGTCATGAATATAGCAAGAAACTACTCCTACATTTCAGTTTTATTGAATTGAACTACCAGAATTATTCCTTCCTTTTCAAAACAGAAAAAAAGCGTGATGTATACAACGAGGACGCCTCAAAGAGATTAAGATGATTTGGATTTGGCAGCGGGAGAAAAAAAACGTATAACTGGCAGCAAATATACCATTGCATGTGAAGAGTCACAGGGTAGGCCTATGGCATTGTGTTGCACTGTGGCTTGTCACAGGAAAAGGCATTGTGTTGCACTGTGGCTTGTCACAGGGTATGGCATTGTGTTGCACTGTGGCTTGTCACAGGGTATGGCATTGTGTTGCACTGTGGCTTGTCACACAAGACCTGTGTCTCTGTCACTCATCGTGTTTGTCAGAAACATTGTGTTGAACTGTGACTTGTCACACAAGACCTGTGTCTCTGTCACTCATCGTGTTTGTCAGAAACATTGTGTTGAACTGTGACTTGTCACACAAGACCTGTGTCTCTGTCACTCATCGTGTTTGTCAGAAACATTGTGTTGAACTGTGACTTGTCACACAAGACCTGTGTCTCTGTCACTCATCGTGTTTGTCAGAAACATTGTGTTGAACTGTGACTTGTCACACAAGACCTGTGTCTCTGTCACTCATCGTGTTTGTCAGAAACATTGTGTTGAACTGTGACTTGTCACACAAGACCTGTGTCTCTGTCACTCACCGTGTTTGTCAGAAACATTGTGTGTAGTGTATACAATGGCACCCACCTTGTTAAACCCACAGTGAAAGACCCCCCCCCCCCCCTTTTGTAAGATCCTGTTTTCCATATGTTCTGTGCATGACCTGTGTTGATTTACCTCAATGTTAACAATCCCTCCTTTTTTTAAGACCTGATTTTGTGTAGGGCTTTGTGTAGGGCTTTGTGTAGGGCTTTGTGTAGGGCTTTGTGTAGGGCTTTGTTCAGGGCTTTGTTCAGGGCTTTTTGTTGGTCTTTGAAGGGAGGTTTCGCTGTACTGTGTATAGCAGTGTGTGATGGCCCCGGTGCACTGCGACAAGTATCGGAAATACAATATTGACCTTGAACACTGCCTTCCTGGTGTGAAATTGTGCCAAGGCTGCGTGTGAATAATCACTAATTAAATTCAGTGAATGCGGAAAATGGTGCACTGAAGAATAATAAAGTGCGTGTTAGCATCGCCATTGATCCAGTCAGTATTTTGCTCTCAATATATATATATAAATAAGTGAACATGCAAAGAAAGATATCAAGAGAGAGAGAAAGAGAGAGAGAGAGAGAGAGAGAGAGAGAGAGAGAGAGAGAGAGAGAGAGAGAGAGAGAGAGAGAGAGAGAGAGAGAGAGAGAGAGAGAGAGAGAGAGAGAGAGAGAGAGAGAGAGGGGGGGGGGGGTGGCTTGCAGGTTTTGGTGTGTGATTATTTACTGTAGAAAAGTCTAACTTGAACTATGCGACGAAGTGTTGTTTGGTTTTCTTTTTGGATTTTGTTTTGTTTTTTGTAAACGAGTTTAAAGTCGTTTGAGGTTACAGAACGGATTCAATCCTTCAAAAACAGCAAATTCCCTAATATCTGAACACGTCCTGCACAGTTTTATAGCAGATGGTTTGAACTGTTAATCCCTGTAAAACTGCAAGAGATATAATACTACATAGTTGATCATGATAATATACACAGCACACACACACACACACACACACACACACACACACACACACACACACACACACACACACACACACACACACACACACACACACACACACACACAGTTTGTTGAGCGTGACAAGTAAGAACGGAGAAGGAACAGACACGCAACCAGACTACTAAATACTATAGCAGAAGCACGCCCATACATTGCATTTCTGACGGGATCTTTATTAGCAATTTTTTTGGACACATATATTGAATAATAAAATATCACACACACACAAACACACATTGAAGCAGCAAAGCAACATACACATGGACTTGACAACTGACATACACATGGACTTGACAACTAACATACACATGGACTTGACAACTGACATACACATGGACTTGACAACTGACATACACATGGACTTGACAACTGACATACACATGGACTTGACAACTGACATACACATGGACTTGACAACTGACATACACATGGACTTGACAACTGACATACACATGGACTTGACAACTGACATACACATGGACTTGACAACTGACATACACATGGACTTGACAACTGACATACACATGGACTTGACAACTGACATACACATGGACTTGACAACTGACATACACATGGACTTGACAACTGACATACACATGGACTTGACAACTGACATACACATGGACTTGACAACTGACATACACATGGACTTGACAACTGACATACACATGGACTTGACAACTGACATACACATGGACTTGACAACTGACATACACATGGACTTGACAACTGACATACACATGGACTTGACAACTGACATACACATGGACTTGACAACTGACATACACATGGACTTGACAACTGACATACACATGGACTTGACAACTGACATACACATGGACTTGACAACTGACATACACATGGACTTGACAACTGACATACACATGGACTTGACAACTGACATACACATGGACTTGACAACTGACATACACATGGACTTGACAACTGACATACACATGGACTTGACAACTGACATACACATGGACTTGACAACTGACATACACATGGACTTGACAACTGACATACACATGGACTTGACAACTGACATACACATGGACTTGACAACTGACATACACATGGACTTGACAACTGACATACACATGGACTTGGCAACTGACATACACATGGACTTGACAACTGACATACACATGGACTTGACAACTGACATACACATGGACTTGACAACTGACATACACATGGACTTGACAACTGACATACACATGGACTTGACAACTAACATACACAAGCAAACAGATGACAGTTTACACAGACAAAGAGTTACAAACAATAAGTGCATTGTCAAATAAATTACACAGCAAAATTGTGGACAGCAAATCGAACAAAACACACACACACACACAAACACAGCACACACACAAAACACATGGTGAACAATATGCAGCTTTATCAAAATGGACGAAATGTTAAGGACAGATGTACTGATTTTATGTTTGCACTGGTGAGTTGAGTATATAACTTTGCATATATATATACAATTAATGAAAATATATTAATAACAAGGCGGTGGGATGTGGTTCAGTTATTCAAAGGCAATTTAAGGATGGACACCTTACATGATCTGGAGAGACATCTTAACATCAATTAATAACTGATTAATACCCTCTAACCAAGTAAACTTAATTGTTCATTTACACTGTGATTGGTCTTTTCATTTCGCCGTTTAAGTTTCTTTTTCTCTTGCAGTTTTTCTGCTCTGTACCCAGCAAGCTGCAGTTTAAATTTAATATTTTCATACAACTAATGCGCTTTTATTTAGTTTACGGGATTTTTTGTTGTTGCTTTTTTTTTCGTTCATTCTTTTTTTCTTCTTTCTTTTCCAAGTGTGTGTTTGCTCGTTGCTAAGGACAGTCTGCGTGCACGGTGTTAGACAATATTGATCTTTGAGCTCTCACAAGTAATCGCAGGGTTTATTCTCCATTTTCTAATGACACTTTATCGACCTGCAAGTTTGGCACGACGAAGACAGATTGCCGTGTGTGACGTTCTATCGTATTAAGCCTCTTGCATATTATCATTGAAAGAGATAATTGTGGTTTATTCCAGCACTAGATACATATTAGCTTATATTTCGTATTTTAGAAACATATACGGCTAATACAAAAGTGGTTTTGAATGTGAGTTGCATGCCTTTTGTTTATGGGTAACGGAAAACGGACTCAATCTTTAAAAGGTAATTTGGTTTCTAGTTTGTTTTTACAACAAAAAGCAGCCGTACGAACCAACGAGAAACGAAACTAACAAACAGGCGGCGTAACAAAAAAGAAAAAAAAGATATTGCCTGATACATCATTCGGTGAAGGAAAGCACTTTTGAGGAGCAAAGAAAGGAAGGAAACAATGCATAGTTCGGTCTTGTTCTTCTCAAGTAACGAAGTTCATCGCACGAGACGTCAAAAACAAATGTAGAATATGTGACCCTGAAACAAGGGTCCTCATATTTGGGAGATGTTGCATGAGGAGGAGAGTGTGACTAAGAGCACATAACTTGCTTCTTTGTGTTTGATTCTTCAAATAGAAGCATCCTAATGTACGTTCACTGGTTTATCAGAAGCACTTCTCTCTGTTCACTGACCAGGTGAAGTAAATATTTTTTTTAAAGTTTCTATCAACTTCAGCATATAACTTTCAGGAAATTCCACAGATTAAAACAAAACAAAAAATTGAAAAGCGTTGCAACATTTCTTGAGGCCGAAACACCCAATTAATTTTACAAGATGGATATAGGTTGCTTTTCACCTATATCTTGCACTTTTCAATTGACTGTGGAAGATATTTTAGGAAGAACAAAATCTCTCTAGCCAGGATAACAAGCAAACAAACAAAACAGACGAAAGCTGACATAAAGAAACAGACACGAGTAAAAGCAACTACAAAAAGAAGAAAAAAGATATATAAATATATATACAGAACAAGAAACGTGAATGCAACGCATAAAATAAAATAACATAAATATAATCCAAGGAATAGAAATACAAGGTGCAGTGTCCTGTGTCTCTGCTGATGATTATGCAAAGCAGACACTCATTAGTAACCTTATCGGAGACTAGACGAAATAATAATAAAAAGAAAGAAAAATTGAAAATAAAATACACGCACTCTTGATTTTGTTTTTTTCCATTTGACTGTGTGCGTGGATGTGTGCTGATTGGAAATCGTATTTCACTGATGTTTGTTTTTCTTGCTTTCATTTCATTTTCAAGAAGTTTTATTTGAGGCAAGGAGATCGTAAGATACGGTGTCTATATCCACAGTGTTCTGGTTGTTGTTCGCGCACGACATGATTGTCGGAGGGGGGGGGGGGGGGTGATGCAACAGAAATCGTTGCTGGAGCCCTCGCCTGTCTTAAATAAAAGTCATATAGCTACATCAAGCTACATTTTGTTTCATCTGCCTTGCCAACTATGGCCGCTGCACCTGTTAAATAGTTTATATTTGACAAAATTCAAACCAATGCTTGAATTGCTGCGTTACTTTTTTTTTGGATTAATCATGAATGCGTTTGACTCTCGATTTTTTGTGCTGAATTGGTGCATATATAATAAACACACAATTAAAATGAGAAATGAAAACGGAGATCCTGCATTTTTGCTATAACTGGTAATATCTCAAGTTGCTTACATGCCCGCATGAGTACTTCTGTAAAGTCTTCATATGTTTTGGTCGAGGTCAATTTGCAATGGACGCAGGCTGATATGCTTTGTGCGCATTCATCCGACAGACGGCACGAGGAGAAGAACAAAGGGGTGCTGAAGTTGGGGGAAAAAACACAGTTTGAAAGCTGCGACAGAAACCACGTAAAACATACAAGTATGTAGATAACGAGAGTAATAGTTTTCTGCAAAGACTGCTCATCTATTGACAAAGGTTAACTAGCGAACATGTTGCTGGCGGCACATGCTGTATTTATGGCATCAGCGGTACTTTTATGGAAGTCTTTCTATGCAAAATGTATCAGTTTGACTTTATTCTCATGAAAAGCATGATGAATTTACGCGTGTATACATTATATACGTTTAAAAAAATACAGCTCTGGGTGCAAGACTCAGCTATGTTTTTATTTATCTACACAAAACAGTCCGCTCTGTTTGCCCTCAACAAGCAAGAACACACAAAAGTGGACGGACTTTAATTCTTTCTTTCTTTATTTGGTGTTTAACGTCGTTTTCAACCACGAAGGTTATATCGCGACGGCGGACTTTAATATAATTATTATTGCTTCTATAGTTCTACGTTTACGCTCATGAGGAAGTTATCATATAATTATGCATGATTAAGCAAAAGTTCAAATGTAAACTAGTCCACCGTTTATGGGCATATATACGACAGCTGTGTGGGCGGTTACATCGTGTCCCACGACAACTATGATCCTTGTATTGGCCACAAACAGGACTGAGTTATAAACGCTGTTCATGCACGAGGTTCAGTCTGTCATGTCGGCTTGGGTGTTTGACTCCTGCCTCACATTATATTACATTTTCCCAGCGCAGCAGATTGTTATTAGCACGTGGATTACACTACAGTTTAGACAAATACTCCAAAGATATATTTTGACAATCGAGTATTTTTTTTATCTAATTTCTCTCTCTCTCTCTCTCTCTCTCTCTCTCTCTCTCTCTCTCTCTCTCTCTCTCTCTCTCTCTCTCTCTCTGTGTGTCTCTCTCTCTCTCTCTCTCACTTTAATTCACCTCAAGATGCTACTAAGGATAACATTGATTTTATTGTTCACCAAAAACACGAACATATTCTGTTTGACCTCACTTCGTAATACTACTGGCAGCGTCAGTCATTTGAGCACTGTGCAAATTAAAGGCAACACTATTTGATCATTTCCGATTAGTCCTAATTTGTGTACACTCTGTCGGGTACATACATCATGGCTGCTTTAACATTAAAGGGGTGTACTTCATTGACAGAGCTAGTTCATTCTCACAGACCGATTGTGCGCATGTCATGCACAATTGATCACTGTTATATTATGGGCTGCCAATGGTCTTCTGCGTGTTCAAACAATCAATCCAAAGGTACAATTGATTCACAATCAATGGCCTTCTGCGTTTGCCTGTTTGCAATTAGTCACGATGTTAAACTATATTACATTCACTGTGCTGATCTGAGCATTAACTGCCAGGACCGTACTTTTTCACAACACTTTGACTAGGCTGATTAAGTGGGTTTTTTTCCTTCTTAAAATAAACAACCCCTCAGAATGGAACTTTTATGCTCAGTTCTATACAAACTTGAGATATTTCCTGCTGAGCAATTAATGCTATTTGAAGCCATCCAAACAATGTCATGATCTGACCTTTGGCAGGACTTCAACCAGTTTGTGGAAAGCAGAAACACATTCAGTTTCTTAACAAAATAAAATAAGATTCAGGTCACAATTATTTTATTTAGTTTCCTTTTTGGTCAGAGTTGAAAAAACTACTATATGGCACAGGCTGTGTGCGAACGCTCACCTCAGACATGTAACGTCGCAGAGATAAAGATATAAATTGGAGATAAAATCAAACGCCAGAGTGATTGCGCAAACGTACTTGCTGAGCAATATGAAATGCTACCACTTTATTTTCTTTTTTCTCATCCCAACCGTGAGAACAGTGAGATGAATGCAACCTGCTAAATCAACACTGAATGCACGTGTGTCGACCAGTACAGGCACTCTGAATATCGTCGTCTTGCTCATTTCTCTCTCTCTATATGCCTGGTGTTTTGGCAACTACATGTTTGCCGATTAGCCCATTATTGTTTTCGATTTGTTAAGGGGACATTCAGTGAACATTATTAAGTCCATCATAGCATTTATCACATTGCAAAAGTTTCACCTTTTAGATATTCACAACACAAGTTTATTTTTAATGTTTGTATTTATTTCAACTGATTGCAACCATTTAGTTGTGTCTATATCTATATATCTATATCTATCTATATATCACCGCAGAACATTCCCCATGTGTGAAACAACAACGCTGACCTAGCGACCAGTATTTCTCCCCACAGACCTGACCTAGCGACCAGTATTTCTCCCCACAGACCTGACCTAGCGACCAGTATTTCTCCCCACAGACCTGACCTAGCGACCAGTATTTCTCCCCACAGACCTGACCTAGCGACCAGTATTTCTCCCCACAGACCTGACCTAGCGACCAGTATTTCTCCCCACAGACCTGACCTAGCGACCAGTATTTCTCCCCACAGGTGGTTTGCCTCATACCCATACTCCTTTGTCGTTTTGCGTGTTTGGATTTATCAGTTGGATGGATGACTCAGAATGGTATCTGCATATAAATCAAAACGGTGTGCGTGTTTCCAATATCAGTTGGATGGATGACTCAGAATGGTACCTGCATATAAATAAAAACGGTTTGCGTGTGTGTGTGTGTGTGTGGGGGGGGGGGGGGGGGGCTAGACTGTCACACGGTACCTGGATGACTAATCCTGCTTTATTTTGAAAGGCGTACATTCACAATGATAGTGCACCATGTGACTTATTTGACCAACCAGGGTTGATTGTAGATGACCTGCTAAAGGTTATATAGAGGTCGTCAGACCAGGACCCTTCTTGTCTATCACATTGAAAATAACCAAGAGAAACTTACATTTTAAATTAAAAATATATCAAGGTTTGGTCTTCTATAGGGAAGGACACTTTTTATTTTTTGATAATTAACTTTATGTGAGTGTGTGGGTCTGTGTGGGTCTGTGTGGGTCTGTGTGGGAGACTGTGGTTTGAGCAGATTGCTCTCAGTGTGGGAAAGTGGTAGATTCATAAGAGGTGTAGAGTGAAGGTGTGTGTTATGGCAGCTGATGAGTGGGTATGTATAGGTTACAACACGAGTGGTTTTTTATATGGCTTGTATTTCAGTCAAGACCCAGCGGATGAATATCATCGGGAGACACGAGCCTCTGGCGAGTGGCTCTCGATTGATATTCCCGCTGGGTCTTGACTGAAATACAAGCCATATAAAAAACCACGAGTGTTGTAATCTGTATATCCCATTCTACCATCAAACACAAAGTGTAGACTACTAGCGGCACTGTTGCGATCTGTGGACTGTAAAACAGTGGTGCCAGCGAGACTTAGCCCTTTTGCAACCTTAAACTAAGTGACCGTCGCTGAAAAAATAAAACGAATGAGTGCATCGATAAGTACGCGGTAACACTACTTTCAGACCATTTAAAAGCTTTAAGTAAAGGTTCATAAGTTGCAAGAAAGTAATGAAGTCGTATAGAAATTAATTTAGTTGAAGCGCACAATTCTTTTGTTTTGCGTTTCAGGTCGGCAGAACGGGCGAAACGGGTTTGGGACCCATTTGGCTTACTCGATTCAGAATTGATTCCACGTTGTTTTTCTCGAACGTGTTATTATACAATTAGGCTTATTGACAGAGAAGCAAATTTTAGGGAACAAATATGTAGGTTTAGATTTAACCATTTGCTCCCTATTTGAAATGTATCTACGTGATAAACTGTTTTGCGAGTGTGTTTGGATGGATGAACCTAAACTGGTATGGGTGTGAGGAAAACGGGACCGAGTTGACGTCTGTCACCACCGATTGATTGCATTTTGAAGGAATATGACTGGATTACGGAAAAATACACACATGTTAAGTTCTTGGATACCTTCATCGCCAATGTGGACTTACTGCAGAGCCAGGCAAAAGAGTAGACTTGCTCGCAAAACACGTGAAACAGCCGATGTTTGATAGCGAAGCCAAACCGTGCCAGGTAAGGACCTTCTCGGTCTCGCTACGCATGTCACCAGTGCCGGGCAGTGTTGTTGCTTTGAGTTTGACTAACTAACTCGAAACTGTCATTTAAAACATGAGCCAAATGTGTATTGATTGTGTGATTAGTCTATGTGACAGGGCTTCTATTATCTGTGCTCCCTAGCTTCTGTCAGTTCCCACACCGACACTGCCAGAGAAACTGAAGACGCACACCAAACACATTACTGACAGACTCTCAAAAGTCGTCTGCTAACGATGCAAGGGAGGGTACTCGTGTTTTTGTTTTGGTTCGCTAGCATCTGGGTATCTTGTAAGTTGAATGTTCGTTTTTTTCGATCTGCATTGCTTTCATAATGAAAGAAACGTTTGTTTATTGCATCCCATACATCAGATCATTTCTGAGATTCATTTTTGCGTGCAACTGATATGGTTTTCTGAGCCGTGCAATACGATTTTGGAACTTCATACAAATGTGTCACATTGTTCGGCGCGAGGTCAAAGGTCGGGAGGAAAGTAGTTCTTTGCCCAAATCGGAATCTGCACTATCATATATTTTTTGGAGTCCATGATGTATTTATTGAGCTATAAAAATACAACATATATACCCATACTGAAGTAACAGAGACAAAGAAGGGAGGTCATGGGATATATATATATACTAAACTGTGATTTTATGTTGTATTCTTTCTTTATTTGGTGTTTAACGTCGTTTTCAACCACGAAGGTTATATCGCGACAGATTATGTTGTATTACATGATCCAATATTAGTGTGTTCATTTACTGTGAGTGATAAACCCGAAGAAAAATTAATGTTTTTACCACCAGAACAGACACAATTACTGTAATTTATTTTATTTTATTTTATTGCATTGCATTGCATTGCATTGTATTGTATTGTATTGTATTGTATCGTATTGTACAACATCAATGGCACTTGTTCCCGTTTACCGTCTTGGCGCACGCAAAATGCAACATTTTTGTGTGGCAAATTAAAAACTTATCGTGTTGTTTGTTTGTAAATAAGCTACAATGTGTAAGATTAGTTGGTATGGGTCAAAACTTCAGTGTGTATGTCTTTCAAAGACATGATGATGACAGCAATTCTAGTGAACTGTATTTGTGCAATGACTTTGACTCGTCTAGTGTCCTTTTCTTGTTGGTTTTCCTTGTCCTGTATTTGTAAAGAGTGATGTAAATACAGCGACTGAAATTGTTTTGAGCGCTCTTGCACCGTAAGTTTGTGAGAACAGGAGGTGGTCCATATTTGGAAGTGGTCCATATTAGGCAACCTTCCCCTATATGTGTGTATGAATGTCGCCCACACCAGGACAATTACCAATGGCGAAATACATTCTGGTTCTTATTCTTCTTGTGCCTGCTGCTGAACGAACCAGTACACAAGCACCAAATGTGTTCCACGTTTTATGCTCAGTGTTATCAGCAATTTGTGCATCATGCTAAGACCAGTGTTGTTGTGTGGTTTGCAGACGGCCGTGTCAATGACTGGGGTGACCTGCCTGCTAGACTGTGCACCACACTGACCTCGTCTCGAGTGGACACCAGCTGTCGCCCTGCCGATAAGACGTCACCCTGGTGAGAGCTTCCTTCATACAGTCAAACCACCTTTAAGACACCCCCAACCCCCGCCCTCCCTCCTATTTAAGATTTTCTCATTTTTAAGACCTTGGTGTTGGGATTGTCTATTCACAGACTCCCTTTTTACTTTACCTCCATTTTGAGATTCTCTCTTTTCATATAAAAACAGTGGAACCCCTTTTGATAAGAACCTTCTCTTTAATTAAGACTAGTTCCTTTCTAAGACCTGTCTAAGACCTGTCTAAGACCTGTCTAAGACCTTTCTAGACCTTGCATTCCGGGTTTTCTATTCACAGGTTCTTTCTTTCCATATACAGTGGAACCCCCGTTATATAACAACCCTTTCTGTGAGACATCCTCATTTTCAGATCTTGCTTTTCGGATTTTCTGCCTTAAGATGCGGGTTGCACTGTCGCTGTTCCCCTCTCTGTCTCTACGCCTTCATTGCTTTGTTTACTTCGGAGTTTTGTAATAATCTGTGTGTGTGTACACTTTAGTTTAAATCAGGGATGCATGTCAAGGTCGAGGGTTCGAATCCCGGCCGCGGCCGCCTGGTGGGTTAAGTGTGAAGATTTTTCCGATCTCCCAGGTCAACTTATGTGCAGACCTGCTAGTGGCTTATCCCCCTTCGTGTGTACACGCAAGCACAAGACCAAGTGCGCACGGAAAAGATCCTGTAATCCATGTCAGAGTTCGGTGGGTTATAGAAACACGAAAATATCCAGCATGCTTCCTCCGAAAACGGCGTATGGCTGCCTAAATGGCGGGGTAAAAACGGTCATGCACGTAAAATTCCACTCGTGCAAAAACACGACTGTACGTGGGAGTCTAAGCCCATGAACAAAGAAGAAGAAGGGATGCATGTTGTTGTAATGTATGATTCTTAATTAGTTATCGAGCAATTGAAACCTGAGACTGAAAACAAGAGGATGTTTTTGGTCATTATCAGCTTTCAATTTAAATATCCTGCACCTGAGCCCAGATA
>NC_090252.1:72032107-72177107 GCF_037325665.1 Littorina saxatilis
CTCTCTCTCTCTCTCTCTCTCTCTCTCCCCTGTGTGAAAAAATATCTGCATGATGTAATCATTCCATTTATGCACAAACCGAAGTCGTGAGGTAGGTTGTGTTGTCAAATATGTGTATTTGTGTTGTGTTTGTGCGTGTTGTGACCAGTGATGTTTAAACTAGGGCGGTTCCCTTTATTATTGTCTCTCCTCCTCTTTCTTCTGTCTTTTTGCTTCAAAGTTGTATGTTGTCAGTTTCTCTGTCTTGTGAATTATTTTGGTGTCTATGCATTAAAAGAAATTGGATATGTTTTCAACGAAAACCTCTCGGTTATTTCATATTAATTTCTTTTTCAGTTTAAGTTTTTGACTAATTTATTTATCATTTTACTTTCCTTTGATTTTGTGTGTGTTGTTTTCTTGTTTTTGTTTGTACATTTTAGTGCTTGTTACTTTAACAAAAATTCCTTTAACTAAGAGTCCATAACTGAACATTCTGGCGTTATCCATTTTTAACGTGTAACCTCAACCATGAGTTATTTGTGTTATTAAAGATATCTCTAGCTGTGACCACTTTGTGTTATTAAAGATATCTCTAGCTGTGACCACTTTGTGTTATTAAAGATATCTCTAGCTGTGACCACTTTGTGTTATTAAAGATATCTCTAGCTGTGACCACTGTCCACGACTAGTTTCCCCATCACGACTAGTCATATGAGTGAGACTGAGCAAACCAAGTGGATGCCTTCCGAAAACAGCGAACACCGGGGACCGCGCTTTACACAGCTCCAAACATTTCATTCCTCGATTAGCCACGTAAGCTCATTTAAAAACAAAGGCACTGTTTGCTTCATCTTGACATTTCCCATCGATCTGTTGATGAAATCGGCGCATGAAAACATAAATCCGCGAGTTTTCGTTACAAATAGCTTCCTCGCTAAAATACCAAGATGGTGTCGGGAAGGGCTTTCGCCGATTGGCAGTGTGCCGTGTTTTTTGTCCACCAATCCCTACTGCACGGCGAGCTACTAAGCCCCGCCCCCGGCAGACGCGACGCTGTAGAGTAGGGAGAATTTGACTGTCGGCTGCAGGGATCACGCGAGGTCACAGCCTGCTGACACCACAAATCCCGGGCTGGCTGTGATTCGGCGTTGACCTTGTATAGCGTGGGGAATACGTTTTATCGTATCGTGGGAGAAAGATCGAAACCTTGATCGGCATTGGCAGAATAAAGGCAGGTGAGTTTTTGCCAAGCTAAATGTGGCGTGTGCATGTCGGTGTGTATCGGGGCGGGATAGAGCGAGGGGAGAGAGGGGCGAGGGCAGGCAGACTGAGGGCTGCAGTCAGTGTGGGGCCGGTATCAACCACGTGCCTCGCCTCTCGTCTGCCGCTAGCTCGGCCAAAAAATACTCGCTGTCATGGCGGACATCGAATCGTTTCTCACACGTCGTCATGATCGCCCAACGACCCCTCGTCTAGTCCTCCACAATAAAAACACTTCTTATTTTCTTTCCATCGGTCCGTAAAAAAAAATGTATTCGTGAAAGTATACAACTGAACGATCTGTCAAAATGGCGCTAGTTTGGGTGCACGTAACTGGTACGCAACAATTTAAAATTTTGGCAAGGAAAGCGCGCGCGCATTTGGTCGAACGTCTAGATCATTGTTGGGCGCCATTCTTGCTGAGAGAGAGAGAGGGAGAGATGGGTGCAAGGGGCCAGACTGCGCCGTGCTCTACAGTCTATTGTCTGACGGCCATGCTATGCCGGCCTCACTGATCGCTTCGACACAAGGTATTGCTTTTTTTCGTCATCGGGTTGCCGCTGTTGCCTCTCAGGCTGCGGGATGCCTCGATTGGAGGCTTGGCCGAGCAAATATCGATTTTACCTCCTGGCTCACTTCCTGCACGTTTTTACTTCGTTTGCAGAAAACACAGCCGACTTAACTCTGGTTGTAGGATTCTCTATTAATCCTGTTTCTTTCTTGTTGTTGCGCTTGAGTATTTCGGCGACTAATTTAGTAATTACTGACATTTTAGTTCACCCGCGTGTGTCATTGAACGAATTGTCACTAACACCCCTTTGGTCTACTTGAAGTCGGAGCTACTCGGCAAACACGTGACTATAGTTTTATGGTATTGCCTGAAGTTTCCCTTTATCATCATAGTGTTTACGCCTACGTCATCGTTACTATTGTAGAATTTAAGATCAGTATACAAAAAATTGCTGTTGATTCAGTAGATGAACATTTGAATGTGTTGAACATTGCAAGCACATAGAAGTATTTGCAAAGTACACTGACTTATACACGATTGAAGAAATCATAAATGCCATGCAGACAATGTGTTCCTAAAAGCCGGTTGTGAACATTATTAATGTTATTCATTTTTCTTTCTTCCCATTTCTTTTTGTCTTCTGTGTATTTTTATTTAATCATTTATTTAATCCTGTGTTTTATATATTTTATCTTTTTATGTTTTTTTAATTTGTGTAGACTTCTTTATTCTACTTATGGTATTAGTTTAAATTTGTAACGATTTTTAAGTAATACAGTGCCTTTTAATAGAACACTGTTTATCATATAACAATATTTTTTAACTGTATTAACATTGTAATTATGACTTCCTATACTTTTCTGCTGTACCAGACTCGTGTTTGATCTGTTCAGTTCTAAACTTCGCTGCTACTTGTTTCTGCTTTCTAGTTCTGTCAGAGGGTTTCTCAAGTAGTCCCATGTCCATTCCTTGACATATGTATTAATGTTTACTATACATTTTACTTGTCTGGGCCTTTGAGACTGAAAGAATTGATTGCCTTACAATTTTCTTAAATTTTTGTTTGGTAGGGGGGGGGGGGGGGATGTGAAGTGACGATGTTACACTGACACACACACGACTTACCTGAGCGGAGAGCGGTGTGACCCAGCACGGGACGCTGTGTTGTGAGGAGGACGCACGTGAAGCATGCAAGAGACTAGTACTCCCACACACACTGCAGGGCAGCACCCACAGAACAACTAGGGCCACAACACCGATGACAGGAAAACAGTGAAACGAGATATATCTACATAGAGAGAGAAAATCCCCACGCTCATACAGCGAGGGGCTAGAGAGATATGATGTAGACCACAAAACACAATAGTGAGCTACACACAATGAACACGGACACGCTTTAATCGCTCCTTGAGAATAGACACACGGCGAGATGACCGCGGTGTGGTGACGGCTGTGGTGCTGCTGGTCCTGGTGGTGCTGGTCACTGTGGTCATCAGGCTGATGCTGGAGGTCACCGTGTGGCTGTTAGACGCGTTGAACGTGCAGCACAACACTGTGCACGATTGAATGAAACACCAGTGTTGACTTGTCTACTGGACTCGTGGATGTGTTGTTTGGTTTCACACTGTTATGCACGATTCAATGAAACACCAGGTGTGTTGCTTGGTTTCACACTGTGAGGGAATCAACTACTGAACCGGCCAATGGAAGTCACGAACTGGGGAGTGATTTCACCGGGTTGAACGCCCTACTTGATGATCATATGTCGCCCATTGCATAACATTTCCTTGTCACTAACTTGGAAATTTCACATGTTGAAAATATCCCGATGAGCGCATTTGTAAATTACACACACACACTTTGATGCTGCCCAGTAACGACATTAAGTCTGTAGCCACCACAAACTAGTGAATGCATCACACTATATATCTATAGGTATCACCGAGTCTCTCTACCTTATAGTTATAGGTATCACCGAGTCTCTCTACCTTGTATGTATCACCTAGTCTCTCTCTATCTTGTATGTATCACCGAGTCTCTCTACCTTATAGGTATCACCGAGTCTCTCTACCTTGTATGTATCACCTAGTCTCTCTACCTTGTATGTATCACCTAGTCTCTCTACCTTGTATGTATCACCGAGTCTCTCTACCTTATAGGTATCACTGAGTCTCTCTACCTTATAGGTATCACTGAGTCTCTCTACCTTATAGGTATCACCGAGTCTCTCTCTACCTTGTATGTATCACCGAGTCTCTCTACCTTATAGGTATCACTGAGTCTCTCTACCTTATAGGTATCACCGAGTCTCTCTACCTTATAGGTATCACCGAGTCTCTCTACCTTGTATGTATCACCTAGTCTCTCTCTATCTTGTATGTATCACCGAGTCTCTCTACCTTATAGGTATCACCGAGTCTCTCTACCTTGTATGTATCACCTAGTCTCTCTCTATCTTGTATGTATCACCGAGTCTCTCTACCTTATAGGTATCACTGAGTCTCTCTACCTTGTATGTATCACCTAGTCTCTCTCTATCTTGTATGTATCACCGAGTCTCTCTCTACCTTGTATGTATCACAGAGTCTCTCTACCTTATAGGTATCACCGAGTCTTTACCTTGTGTTTTTAACGCGCGTCAGACTTGAAGTGAAGGTGCACAACACTCACATGACGAGCTTAGCGTAGCTACATGACGTGTGTACAATGTGCAGAACAGCACAGACTATACTATAGTCACGTCACACCGTCAGTTAGTATTTGCGCACTGCCATACGTTTAATATGTATGCTCCACGCGAAATAGACTGCAGTGTTCAGATGCTAACCCGGTTTAAATGCATGTTACTACCCAGAGAGGTAAAATATAGGGGTAGCCCAGACATGCAAAGTTTGCAGGGTAAGTGACCTTAACTATGGTAGAGAAGGTGTAGCTCTAAGTTATGATATCGGTACTGACTGTCAACCAGCAACACTACAAGGATGTTGACTGTTATCTCGCTCCTATTTCTCCTATTGCGTTACCGTCTTATCTGACTGGCTGTGGCAACACGCAAGCTGCTTGACGGGCTCTGTTCAGCGTGTGACAGTTATCACAGGAACGGGTCTCACTCACTAATGGGCGACTGGAGGCCCGGTGTTCCTTTAACCCGAGCTGAATGACAGGGAGGAAGGCCCGCCTGATTACCGGCGAGAAGAAAGGCTTTGCACCGGCTGTTAATCCCCCCCCCCCCCCCTAACAATGCGGCGCACCGAGACACCGGGGTCCCGTTGAAAGGCAGTGGCGCAGAACAGGCCTATAGGTTTCAGGGCCATGCAGTGGTACAGAACAGGCCTAGCCTATAGGTTTCAGGGCCAGGCAGTGGTACAGAACAGGCCTATATAGGTTTCAGGGCCATGCAGTGGTACAGAACAGGCCTAGCCTATAGGTTTCAGGGCCAGGCAGTGGTACAGAACAGGCCTATATAGGTTTCAGGGCCAGGCAGTGGTACAGAACAGGCCTATAGGTTTCAGGGCCAAGCAGTGGCGCAGAACAGGCCCATAGGTGTCAGGGCCAGAGGTTTCAAAGCTTTCTCCCGCTGACAACCGCAAGCTTGGCCCTCTTGCACCGCTAACCACTGTTTGTTTTGTTTCTTTCTTGTTTTCCTTCATCTTTCTCTCCACTGCTCTCGCCCTGTTGGAGCCTACTGCCGGCATGTAGCAGCTTTGTGTGCTGTTTGACGCCTGCATCTCTCCCCACCACTTTCTCACCAACACGTGCACTACATAAGGCTATCACCATAATGAAACGTTTATCCCCCCTTTCTGCTGTAAGTCTAAAAGCACAGAGACCCAGTGTTTTCAACGCGGTATGATTGTCAACAAACTCACACGCTATCGGCACCACAGAGCCACGAAACACGACCTTGACACACACTACACTTATCAACTCCGTTTCGTTGGGTCTCACGAGTTTGAGGAGAAATCGTTGTATCTGTTGAACGACAACAAGTTTTAATTGCAAATGGCGCCGTGTGAAGTTTGGTGGCTTGTCGAGGAGCTTAGTTAGCAGGAAGGGCGAGAGAGGAGGGGGGGGGGGGGGGGGACGGCAGGCAGGAATAGCCAGGAATAGCCGTAGCGCGGCGTTGTATCGATGGTAGGTGGACGGGTCGATATCGTGAGGGCGCCCTGACCCAGCCTGGGTCGTTCCCCTCACACCACTTGACAGCGTCCCTGTCCTGTCACTCTGACCCTCGGGCAACCCTCGGCACCTCACGCCGCTGACTGCTGACCACAGGGGGACACTTCCATCCCGGTGTCCGGTGAAACGAGGCGTGGTGTGATGCGGTCACTGCCGTCCTGACGTTGGCCTCACGGCCTGGCAGTGACCATTGACACGGTGACTGACTGACCTAGTGGTCGTCACGACCTGGCTGTCCTCACCGCACTGACCTACCACTGACCTACCACTGACCTATCACTGTCCTCGCACTGCCCACTGCGCAGTCAGCACAGGCCATGACACGACACGACACAAACACTGGCGTCAAGCTCTGGAGGCGGCCAGGAGGTGGCAGTGACACTCGGCGAGTGATGGGAGTCTGTCATGTCCGGGCCGACACTCGCACAAAACACAGTCCGGGCTCCCACACAGCGGCTTGTTGTTGTTGTTGTTGTTGTTGTCAGTGTGGTGTGGTCGCTGGTGACGAGGGCAGCTGGTTGTGGCGGTAGGAAGTGGGACTGTCAGTGGGCCGAGAGAGAGAGCGCGGCGTGCAGTGTGTTGCGTGGAGTGTGTGCAATGTGCAGTACGGTGCATTTGGCGTCACGCGCCGCCCAGCTTGTTGGTGTGTGCAGCAGATAGGTGGTTGTTGCCCAGTCTATCACGCTCACTGCCTGCCTGTCGGGTTAAGGCGCTCTGCTCCCCGCCTCTCACTGCCACACTCCATGTTGTGTGCACTTTTCTCCCGCTCAGGGCACGTTGAACTAGCCTGCCTAATGCGCTGACAATATCGCCGCTCATAGTCTATTTCCTACCACAGCTTTTCGTTCGGCACACTGTGGCATAACGACAAGCTTTCTCCCAGAGAGAGCGCGCCGCCAGTGACACGACAGCGGCTCACCGCGCTCACCTGGCCGCAGCGGTGCAGTTTGGTGCAATTCGCTGCATGTGTGCACCACGTCGAGGCAGAGTTCAAATTGTCGCTGACGTCACACATTTGCATGGCGGCTTCAATCATTTTTTTTTAATAGAGCTCAGCCGCCTCTTTCCTTGTTGCTGCTGGCCAACTTGTTCCTCTTTTTCTCACGGCACAGGGCTGTCCCCCAACTTCCAAAAAGTTTGGTTCCTGGCGGTGTGACTATAGCACTCGTCCTACGCTCGTCACGGGGAGTTGTGGCAGGGGGGGAGAGGACTGAATCAAGGATGTCAATCGCCTGTCTGCTGGGGGAAGGAAACAGCTTGAGTCTCAAATCAAGTTGCATTGCTGTCGCTATCTGCTTGTCGTTATGCTGCATGCATGTCGCTGTGGCCTTACCCCCCCCCCCCCTTCCTCCTTCCGGCCCAGTTACCTCCCGAGGGTTGGCGCGAGTTGAGTGCATGCAGTATGTGTGTGTGTGTGTGAACAGGGAGTAGGTCTCTGCGCCGCCCGTCGCTACACAAATCGCACAGCTTGCACTTTGTATCGGGCTGCACAGTATGTCTGTGTGACATGTACATGTGTCTATGCATACAGCGAGACACGTGACACTGATAGCTATGTGGGCCACAGGGGGCTCGGCCTTTTTTGCTCGAGCGTCTGTCGAGTGCTTGGCATTCCACAGTATAACTGCCGTGTCTCTCTGTTACGAACATGATTGTTGTGTCATGTGAATACGACATCATTCGTTGTAGTTTAAAAACCCATTTCTTAACACTCTCTCTCCCGTCAAACTTTTCATTACACTCAAACTAGTCGTGCTTGTCTCGAACAAGACTTAGAAACTGAGACTGGGCTGAGATGTTTTTTTGTGACATCAAATATATTTACTGGAAGTGAGTGATGAACTGTTCATAGTTTGTATACGTTTTTTTGCCCACTAAAAGCAGCGTTCACCGTGTTGTTGTTGTTGTTGTTGGACGGAAGAACAGTTAAGAACTGTTAGCACTGAGATGTGAAGTAGAAAGGGGGGGGGAGGGTGAACGAGGTGACAGGAACGATTGAAGATAAGGAAGCAGCTCAGACTGGTGAATATTCACAAGGGCAAAACAGAATAGTGTAGGCGACTTTTCTTTCTTGCGTGTATAGTGACAAGTCTCTCTACTTCATTTTCTATAAATGACGTGGTGTCGCTCTCCGCGAGTTGTTCTTTCCTTGCTTTATTTCTTTGGTTCTTCAGCGTACTTTACACTGTGTGGCGTCCTTCACCTTGACTGTAGTGTTGACTGTCCTTCACCTTGACTGTAGTGTTGACTGTCCATCACCTTGACTGTAGTGTTGACTGTCCTTCACCTTGACTGTAGTGTTGACTGTCCATCACCTTGACTGTAGTGTTGACTGTCCATCACCTTGACTGTAGTGTTGACTGTCCTTCACCTTGACTGTAGTGTTGACTGTCCATCACCTTGACTGTAGTGTTGACTGTCCATCACCTTGACTGTAGTGTTGACTGTCCATCACCTTGACTGTAGTGTTGACTGTCCATCACCTTGACTGTAGTGTTGACTGTCCATCACCTTGACTGTAGTGTTGACTGTCCATCACCTTGACTGTAGTGTTGACTGTCCATCACCTTGACTGTAGTGTTGACTCTCCATCACCTTGACTGTAGTGTTGACTGTCCATCACCTTGACTGTAGTTTTGACTCTCAGTCTTGCTAGGGTCACGTGTACTGGATGAACAAAGACATGCAATACAGATGCACACGAGTGTTAAGAACAAAAACAAAAACAAAACAAAAACGGGACCTGTGCATGTGCTTTGCCTGCAATATATATAACTAACGTTTCTCAATGTCTAGCCGTGCTATGTACAGTCGGTTCGCACAGCGAGACGTGGTGTTGCTCGCTGCCTAAAGTCGTGATTCACAGGCAGTGTGGCCTCGTTACGTCACTGGGGGCAACATGTCGTCTGCTTGCCTGCCAGTTACAGCGGCCTACTGACCACGTGACATTGCGGCCAGAGACGCAGTTCCAGCTGTGCTGTTGATGTTGTGAAGAATTCCTGGCATAGCACACACTTATTGATGACAGCAATTCCTGGAATAGCACAGACTTATTGATGACAGCAATTCCTGGCATTGCACAGACTTATTGATGACAGCAATTCCTGGCACTGCACACTATAATTGATGACAGCAATTCCTGGCATTGAACACTATAATTGCTACTTTTGATGGGGATGGGGATAACGATACTGTAGATGTTTGATTTCGTTTTAGCGACATGTTGCAACTAAATAATTATGACTGATCTAAACTCATGTTCACGTGTGGATTATCAAGCAAATGGTTTGCTGGAATTTTGTTATAGTAAACAGAAACAAAACGAAAACATGCTTATTTTTATTTTGGCGGTTTTGTGTAAAAGCTGTTTTTGAACTTGAGGACAGGAAGGTTACATTCTAGATTTAAGTTTACCATGTCAGTGTGTCCCTTTTTTTCTAGTACAAATACGTACTATATCACACAGTACTCAAGACTGGTTACAGAAATGTGATGTCTACAAATACGTACTATATCACACAGTACTCAAGACTGGTTACAGAAAGGTGATGTCTACAAATACGTACTATATCACACAGTACTCAAGACTGGTTACAGAAAGGTGATGTCTTGGTAGGGTAGGATGTTGTCATAGCTGCACTTTGTCCTGAGTATGACTGATGCTGTGACGTTTTGACAAGGGCTGACGTCGTTACTGTGACGTTTTGACAAGGGCTGACGTCGTTACTGTGACGTGTTGACAAGGGCTGACGTCGTGACTTCTGCTTTTGATGTTGGAAGACATGACGTCACTGACTCTGTTCTTTACCGTGGCGGACTGAGTGTGATGGAGGATGACGAGAGTTGACGAGGGCTTGAAGGCTGATCTGACTCCAGACGGGAAGTCTGGCCTGCTGTCTGTCGTCTGTCGTCCTGCACACTTCCGTGACGGGGTCGCCCGTGCCGCTCTGGGGAGACTGGCGTGACAGCACTGACTGTGCCATTGCATGGTGTGGATGACTGATGACTATTACCATATCGCTCGGGTTGTTATGCTACACCTCACCTTTCAACATTACCATATATCGCTCGGGTTGTTATGCTACACCTCACCTTTCAACATTACCATATATCGCTCGGGTTGTTATGCTACACCTCACCTTTCAACATTACCATATATCGCTCGGGTTGTTATGCTACACCTCACCTTTCAACATTACCATATATCGCTCGGGTTGTTATGCTACACCTCACCTTTCAACATTACCATATATCGCTCGGGTTGTTATGCTACACCTCAGTTTTCAAAAGAAACGGATCGACAAGATAAGTACAAACGAAGAGACGAACGTATTTCATACATTTCTTGTACCAGACAGGCTTGCTTCTCTTTCTTCACGAATGAAGATGGGAAGACAGGATAACAGTGTGTGTGTATGTATGTTTGTGTGTTTGTATGTTTGTGTGTTTGTTTGTTTGTTTTGGGCATTGTATACATAGGTCTGTGTTCCATATAGGAATCGTGTGTACATGATGGCAGCAAGTGGAGGTTGTTCAAATGTCGCCATTGTCACATGATCACGCTGGTTTACCTTCGTTCAGTCCTGCCTGGTCTGTCTGGCCTTGACTGTTTTTGATTGAACGTGATTGTGGTAGGTTTTAAGAAAACAAATAGCTTTTAAGTGAATTTGACTAATTTCAGTGTTGTGTGATCGCCTGGCACACACTGGCCGTACAACTCGCATCCCTTGCGGTCAGTCAGCGTGATGGTAGCGGGGTGTGGCCTGCAGTGGTCGCCACTAGCCAGTGACTGCGCGCCGTACTGTCTGGCTGGCTGTTGGTAGCTGTTGGTAGCCAGGCCACACCCCGGTCTGTGTTAGTCTCTGACGGTGAGTGGGGGGCGGGGCGAGCTCAGCCCGGGGTGGCCAGGGCACGGGGTCATGGAGGCATTGGCTGGCGAGACACCCACTCCTGGCCGCTGTCTCGGTACCATCGCTCGCACTGCACGTGACTTTTTGCTGGACCAATCCTGACTACGCACTGTCTCGTGTTGCCTTTTTGTGCTGGCACCGTATCGATCTGGTACCACCGCCATCTGGTGTGTGATGCCCGCAGGCGTTGCCTCTCTCTGTCTCTCTCCCCTCTCTCTCACTGTCTCTCTGTCTCTGTCTCTGTCTGTCTCTCTCTCTCTCTCTGCCTGTCTGTCCAAGACCCTCTCTCTCACTCTCTCTTCTCTCCATCCCCCTCTCTCTCCATCCCCCCTCTCTCTCTCACTCTCTCCATCCCCCCTCTCTCTCTCCCCCTCTCTCTCTCTCTCTCTCAGTCTCTCTCTCTCTCTCTCTCTCTCTCTCTCTCTCTCTCTCTCTCTCTTTCTCTCTCTCTCTCTTTCGCTCTCTGCCAGATTTGCGTTTTGTTGTCATTTGTACGGTTGGGTTAGTATTTGTGCTGAACCTTCTCTTGTCCTTCCCCCCTCCCCATCTCCCCCCTCTCCCCCTCCCCTCCCCCCCTACTCACCCAATTGCCATCATAATGTTGACGTGCGGGTTTAAGTAGCGTTCGTTGGTGCTGCTGATGTTGTGGTGCGATTCACGTCACTGTGGGCCGGCTGTGTGAGAAAGATGAGGATGACGTGAGATGACGTGAGATGACGGCCGAGTCCTGTGCTGTGCACCATCAACCAAGGATCTTTGCACGTGCACATTCTGAGCGTGGTGTGGCAGACAGTGTAATACCCTGAACATTGACGAGCTCGCATGGTGGTGCTTTTTAAAAATAATATTGTTTCTTCTTTCTTTTTACGCATTAGGTTTTTATTTTGCGAAGAGCAGTTGAAAACAACTCTATTGCATATCTTGTCGTGCGCCACAGTCTCTAGGCTACCTGCTAGACTTGTTGAGGTGAAACGTGCAGGTTTTAAACTCGTTCAGGTCACCGTTCATATGTTTCATCACGGAAAGCGACCATTGCTTTTTGAGCATTAAAATCGGGAAACAAATCGCCTTGCATCACACGAACACGCCTTGCATCACACGAATACGCCTTGCATCACACGAATACGCACGGAATTTGGTATCAAAAGCGGAAATTACTTCAGAGTATTGAGCCTTGCTATTGGTGCTATTGAAGGATTAACTATACTTGATTTAGAAACCACCATTCTCCATAAATAGGAAATGACATTTCAGTAACAAAGAAAACAAAACATTAGGGAATTCCAGTTTGTAATGACAAAAGCGAAAGTGTGTAGGGTCTAATACCGTGTCTTATAGAACAGAGAGGGTCTAATACCGTGTCTTGTAGAACAGAGAGGGTCTAATACCGTGTCTTATAGAACAGAGAGGGTCTAATACCGTGTCTTATAGAACAGAGAGGGTCTAATACCGTGTCTTATAGAACAGAGAGGGTCTAATACCGTGTCTTATAGAACAGAGAGGGTCTAATACCGTGTCTTATAGAACAGAGAGGGTCTAATACCGTGTCTATAGAACAGAGAGGGTGTAATACCGTGTCTTGTAGAACAGAGAGGGTCTAATACCGTGTCTTATAGAACAGAGAGGGTCTAATACCGTGTCTTATAGAACAGAGAGGGTGTAATACCGTGTCTTATAGAACAGAGAGGGTCTAATACCGTGTCTTATAGAACAGAGAGGGTCTAATACCGTGTCTTATAGAACAGAGAGGGTCTAATACCGTGTCTTATAGAACAGAGAGGGTCTAATACCGTGTCTTATAGAACAGAGAGGGTCTAATACCGTGTCTTGTAGAACAGAGAGGGTCTATTACCGTGTCTTATAGAACAGAGAGGGTCTATTACCGTGTCTTATAGAACAGAGAGGGTCTAATACCGTGTCTTATAGAACAGAGAGGGTCTAATACCGTGTCTTATAGAACAGAGAGGGTCTAATACCGTGTCTTATAGAACAGAGAGGGTCTAATACCGTGTCTTATAGAACAGAGAGGGTCTAATACCGTGTCTTATAGAACAGAGAGGGTCTAATACCGTGTCTTATAGAACAGAGAGGGTCTAATACCGTGTCTTGTAGAACAGAGAGGGTCTAATACCGTGTCTTATAGAACAGAGAGGGTCTATTACCGTGTCTTATAGAACAGAGAGGGTCTAATACCGTGTCTTATAGAACAGAGAGGGTCTAATACCGTGTCTTGTAGAACAGAGAGGGTCTATTACCGTGTCTTGTAGAACAGAGAGGGTCTAATACCGTGTCTTATAGAACAGAGAGGGTCTAATACCGTGTCTTATAGAACAGAGAGGGTCTAATACCGTGTCTTATAGAACAGAGAGGGTCTATTACCGTGTCTTGTAGAACAGAGAGGGTCTAATACCGTGTCTTATAGAACAGAGAGGGTCTAATACCGTGTCTTATAGAACAGAGAGGGTCTAATACCGTGTCTTATAGAACAGAGAGGGTGTAATACCGTGTCTTATAGAACAGAGAGGGTCTAATACCGTGTCTTATAGAACAGAGAGGGTCTAATACCGTGTCTTATAGAACAGAGAGGGTCTAATACCGTGTCTTATAGAACAGAGAGGGTCTAATACCGTGTCTTATAGAACAGAGAGGGTCTAATACCGTGTCTTATAGAACAGCAGGACACATCCCAGCACATTTAGGAATGTCCGTAATTATGCTTCTGCGTCTGTCACTCATGACTTTGACCTCAACTTCTATAAGTCTGACTGACTGTCAGCTTTCTTCTTCTTCTTCTTCTTCTTCTTCTTCTCATGTTCGTTGGTAGCAACTTCTTCTAACACTCACAGTGCTAACGAGTGGACTTTTGTATGGCCTTTTACAAACCATACTCCGTATTTTATTATTTTTTTTTTGGGGGGGGGGGGGGGGGGGGGGGGGTAGACTGTTATACGTGTATGGCCGTTTACAACCCCGCGATATATAGGCAGTCTAGAGTGACTGGTCAACAGACATGTCTGGCCAGTCATACTCTGTTTTGTGGGAAGTGGACTTACAGTGTATGATCGTGTTCAAACCCGCAATCACGGCGCACATACAGTGGAACACACATTACTTCTTCCGTATTGAGACTTCTCCCGTATTGAGACTTCTCCCGTATTGAGACTTCTCCCGTATCAAGACTTCTCCCGTATGGAGACTTCTCCCGTATCAAGACTTCTCCCGTATCAAGACTTCTCCCGTATCAAGACTTCTCCCGTATCAAGACTTCTCCCGTATTAAGACTTCTCCCGTTTTCTCCCGTATCAAGACTTCTCCCGTATTAAGACTTCTTTCGTATCAAGACTTCTCCCGTATCAAGACTTCTCCCGTATCAAGACTTCTCCCGTATTAAGACTTCTCCCGTTTTCTCCCGTATTAAGACTTCTCCCGTATCAAGACTTCTCCCGTATTAAGACTTCTCCCGTATCAAGACTTCTCCCGTATCAAGACTTCTCCGGTATTAAGACTTTGGTTTTCAGATCTTCTGTTCATAACGTCTGTAAATTTACCCCCATTTTAAGACTCCCTCCTCAGTTTTTAAGACCTGATTTTGTTCAGATTTGTTGAGATCTAAAAGGTCACTCTACTCCCGTTTTTGGGGCGGTGAGGTGAGAGATAAGTGTGTGAAGCGGGACATGCAGGCTACGTGGTGTCTACCACTCGCTGTGTGGCGGGCTGTGCGGTGATGACGTCACGCAGCAGACGACGAGAGAGATGCACCCAGCCAGACGGCCCGACCCCTGACCTGTGCGATAGATAATGCATGCGCTGCACGTCGCCTGTCTGCGTTCCGCGTCACACACTCCCCGCTGGCCCTTGGTGCCTTGTTGTTCTTACGTCAAGTCACTAGTTGACTAAATGTATTCTGGTAGACTAGGAATTAAGAGGGAGTTGATGGTGTCTGTGTGAGTGTGTGAGTGTGAGTGTGTATGTGTGAGTGTGTATGTGTGAGTGTGTGAGTGTGAGTGTGTATGTGAGAGTGTGTATGTGTGAGTGTGTGTGTGTGAGTGTGTGAGAGTGTGTATGTGTGAGTGTGTGAGTGTGAGTGTGTGAGAGTGTGAGAGTGTGAGTGTGTGAGTGTGAGTGTGTATGTGTGAGTGTGTGAGTGTGTGTGTGAGAGTGTGTGTGTGAGAGTGTGAGTGTGTGTGTGTGAGAGTGTGTATGTGTGTGAGTGTGAGAGTGTATGTGTGAGTGTGTGAGTGTGTGTGTGTGAGAGTGTGTATGTGTGAGTGTGAGAGTGTGAGTGTGTGAGTGTGTGAGAGTGTGTATGTGTGAGTGTGAGAGTGTGAGTGTGTGAGTGTGTATGTGTGAGTGTGTGAGTGTGAGTGTGTGAGAGTGTGTACATGATGTGTGAGTGTGTGAGTGTGAGTGTGTGTATGTGTGAGTGTGTGAGTGTGTGCATTCGTGTCGAGCTATTCAAAGACGGATGTTTATGACAGTGTACATGCATGTTGCATGAATTCTTCCAGATGATATCCCCATGAGTTTATTTATTTATTTTTGGGGGGATATATTTGTTTTGTGACGTCATATCGTTTACAAAAAAGTTGAATACGCACTGCGGCGACAACATACTTCAGTCACATTCATTACTGAATTGTGTATTTTTTTTTTGTCGAACAATCTTTGACCCCGGACTGTGGGATTGGATTTCAGCGCAGAAGCTTAAAGAACATTTTGCTTAAAATAAAAATCGCAATCACAGTTTAAAAAATTGTTGCATTACATCGTATTCTTTCCTTCGTCTAAAAATAAAAATATGTGTTGCGTTTGAATAGAAACTGAATTTAAACTGCTCGGACAAAAAATACATGTGAATCTGTTTGTTTGTCTATATCCGTCTCTCTTCATCTGTCTGTTTCATCCGTTTTAACAATCTGTATCTGTTTGTCTGTTTATATCCGTCTCTCTTCATCCGTCTGTTTCATCCGTTTTAACAATCTGTATCTGTTTGTCTGTCTACACCCGTCTCTCTTCATCTGTCTGTCTCTGGGTGGGTGGCCGAGTGGTAACGCACTTGCGCTCGGAATCGAGAGGTTGCGTGTTCGACCCTGGGTCAGGCCGCTATTTTCTCCCCCCTTTCCTAACCTAGGTGGTGGGTTCAAGTGCTAGTCTTTCGGATGAGACGAAAAACCGAGGTCCCTTCGTGTACACTACATTGGGGTGTGCACGTAAAAGATCCCACGATTGACAAAAGGGTCTTTCCTGGCAAAATTGTATAGGCATAGATAAAAATGTCCACCAAAATACCCGTGTGACTTGGAATAATAGGCCGTGAAAAGTAGGATATGCGCCGAAATGGCTGCGATCTGCTGGCCGATGTGAATGCGTGATGTATTGTGTAAAAAAAATTCCATCTCACACGGCATAAATAAATCCCTGCGCCTTGAATAAAAATTGAAAAGAAAAAAAAATCCCTGCGCTTAGAACTGTACCCACGGAATACGCGCGATATAAGCCTCATATTGATTGATATTGATTGATTGATCATCCGTTTTAACAATCTGTATCTGTTTGTCTGTCTACACCCGTCTCTCTTCATCTGTCTGTCTCATCCGTTTTAACAATCTGTATCTGTTTGTCTGTCTATATCCGTCTCTTTTCATCTGTCTGTCTCATCCGTTTTAACAATCTGTATCTGTTTGTTTGTCTATATCCGTCTGTCTTCATCTGTCTGTTTCATCCGTTTTAACAATCTGTATCTGTTTGTCTGTTTATATCCGTCTCTCTTCATCTGTCTGTTTCATCCGTTTTAACAATCTGTATCTGTTTGTCTGTCTACACCCGTCTCTGTGTCTTTGCCTGTTAGTCTACCTGTACGTTGTACCTATATTCTTCCCCACAGCTGTGTCGCAGTGTCCTCGTTTCTACCTGTCGTCTGCTCCGTGTTGTGTCATACTCCTGTCACCTTTGCTTCCCCCTCCGCCCTTATCCCCCTCCCCCCAAATCCCTCCCGCCCCGTCCCCTCAGTAATACGCAGTGTTCGTGTCCCTGTATGACTCAGTGCCCTCACCACAGACACAGGTATGGAGGCGACTCGCTGCGCCAAGGGCGGACAGAATGGGAAGTATAAGCTCAAGTTTGAAAACCACAACATTGCACTTTACTGTTATATTTAGCCCTGGGACTGAATCAGCTTATAACCTCAACCGTAAAATCGTTACAACTGATATACAAGATTCACACGTATTCTTACTTCCACACATTATTATGGGTATCATAGAATTGATCTTTGTAAAGGAGACATCTGGTGTGCGTGTGTGTGTGTGTGTGTGTGTGTGTGTGTGTGTGTGTGTGTGTGTGTGTGTGTGTGTGTGTGTGTGTGTGTGTGTGTGTTCTGTGTGCATATATTAGACTGTCAATAACGAATCTTTATAAAGGAAACAACAGCTGCATGTGTGTGCATCGTGTGTGCATGTTACGACTGTGTCTGTGACGAATCTGGATGGCAAGGATGAAAGACCCATTAGTTTGTTTTCTTTCTTTCTGCTGGATTTGTTTTCTCCCAAATTCAGTTCTTGATTTTGTCGAGTGAGTATTTACTGCATACAGTTACATTAAACTGTGTTTTGTCAAGTCCGTGAAGCGTGAAACTAGACGGACTGTATTGTGTGCAGGTGCTTGCCGGTTCGTGGTAATCCAATATAGAAAGCATCATGTATCGTTGATAAGCTCGATACCTTACACTTTATTGACTAACTTTTCCAGTTTTACGTCCTCTTATGACCAATTGACCTATCTTAGGGCAGCTGGGGAGTAATCCGCTATGTCACCGTATTTATCCTACATACGTGAGAGAGACACCCGTGAGATAATAATCGTTCAAATCACACGTGTGTATATCATGTAAATGAGGTCATGTCAAGCAAGTCTGGCAGGGACCTGTTTTTCCACGGCTTATGATGCCAAAGTCACCGAGACAAACGTCATTATAGAAACAAAAATTGCGCTCGCTAATTACCCTCGATGAATCTTTAGAACTAACACGTCACGCCACACTTTCAGAGTGACGTTTCTTTGCTTTGACGTAATAGATTGCAGGAGGCTTTAGAAGAGATGGAGGTTCCAAAACAAGCGTCTTCAATTTAGCTGCCTCGACTGCAGGACATTTTCAGTAAAATACACGTAAGTACAGTATGTATACAAGGGCGGATCTGGGGGGGGGGGGGTTACACGGGTTACGTAACCCCCCCCCCCCACCCCCCCCCAAAAAGAGGTAATTTATTGGTTCAGGATGCACCAGATAGCTCTATTTTGCTTCTTTGGATAAAAAAATTTCCGGGGAGGCATGCCCCCGAACCCCCCTAGAGGCTTAGGCGCCTTCGGCGCCGTCAACTTGTATCTTCGCAGTCATTTTGTAACCCCCCCCCCCCCTCCAAAGTGAATTGATCCGCCCTTGCTTTTTCAAATAGTGAACAGCTCGCTTTCGCTCGCAGTTCAATATTTTAAAAAACAACTCGTGTAAATCTGGTACGACACAGCAAGCCATGTAGTATTCTCTATATATTTTAATTTTTTTTATATTTTTTTTAATTTATTTTTTTACGACATGAACTAGTCGAAACCTATATCGTGTAAGCTGTGTGTAAGACCGGGTGGCGTACGTGTGTTGCGCTTTGAAGACATACCTGTACACCTGAAGATATCCACCTTACCTTGCAAGTACACCTGGTTGGAGAGGGGGGTGACAGGAGTAGGTCAGGCCGACATAATGAATGCGTGTGATGGCGACACACTCACATCCTGCAAGCGTGACGTGACAACTTGACGGTGCGTGGTCCCGGGTCTGCAGAGACATGCAGGCAGTGAAGCAACGATACGTATACAGTGACGATACGTATACAGTGACGATACGTATACAGTGACGATGTCGTTTTGTGACGATGTAGTGTTGTGACGATGTCGTGTTTCAAAGTATGCGTGTAGAGTGCCGACAGCAGACAGCAGGCAGATACATTATAGATGATGGATTATAGATGATGGATTATAGATGATGGATTATAGATGATGGATTATAGATGATGGATTATAGATGATGGATTATAGATGATGGATTATAGATGATGGATTATAGATGATGGATTATAGATGATGGATTATAGATGATGGATTATAGATGATGGATTATAGATGATGGATTATAGATGATGGATTATAGATGATGGATTATAGATGATGGATTATAGATGATGGATTATAGATGATGGATTATAGATGATGGATTATAGATGATGGATTATAGATGATGGATTATAGATGATGGATTATAGATGATGGATTATAGATGATGGATTATAGATGATGGATTATAGATGATGGATTATAGATGATGGATTATAGATTGATGTAGACCCAAGCTGCAGCTGTGGGGTACACAAGACCGGACCCACAGGCCCGCCCTACCTTCTTTCTGTACTACTTTAAATTACAAAAAACATATTTTATTTTATTTAGGTTCGTTCTTCCTTGTGCAAAATGACGACGGATTCTGGGAGGCTTTGACATGGGCTAAGAGCACTCTTGTACTTGAACAGACGCCTAGTACCTATATATAGTATCAACGGCTATGGCCCGTCGTGATATAACCTTCGTGGTTGAAAACGACGTTAAACACCAAATAAAGAAAGAAAGAACGGCTATGGCAACATGCTGTGCGAATTGGGATTTAAAAAAAATGTTTGCTCAATTAATGTTGCATGCAGATTGAAATAGATGTCAGCTACGAAATACATTCATCCAAATCTTCCCAGGGAGGGAGGACCCTGGTTTTGGCCTGTGTCAAAGTGGAGTGCTGTTCTTGTCTCACGCACACGTCTAGGCGGATATGAAGTGCTTGCTTTGCATTCACGTTTACGTAAGAAGCAAGGCACATGTACCTTTAAGTTCAAGCTTAAAGAGAACTGTAGCTATACGCTACTGTGTGCGAATAGGCCAATGTTTGAGCGTTTGTATGTTAATTTATTCAAACAATGAATGGATGGTCTATGCATAACAGACCATGTATATAAACGACTACATCAACCAATTTTGCTGGTTAGATTTTCTTATTTCATTCGATGATTTACTTCATGACTTGTAGTTCTGAGGACTAGAGTTACGATGAGAGAATTGTTATTCACATCCTGACACACTGAATAATGAGAATATACAGACGAGAAAAAGTAATATAGCAAACGTGACATTATTGGCAGCACAAGGCCTACTTTACTTTCTGGAGGAGGGTTGGCATGTGTGTCTACACCGAAGGGGGGGGGGGGGGGTGGGGGTGGTGGGGGGGGGGGAAGGGGGGTGGTAGGCTGGAAAAATAGTGTATTGGAAACCTCAGCTCTCAGAACACAACTCATGTTCATTGATTACTGGGTCAATATTGGAGAATATTCTAGACAACACTTGGGGCACAACTGAGAGGATGTTTTAGCTGGGTTTGTGTGTGTGTGTGTGTGTGGAGGGGGGGATTGAAGGGGATAGATGTGACGTCATGCTAAGTCTGTCGTCAATACGCAATTATGATCGAGAAGGGGGGGGGGTGATGGCCCGTACAGAGAGACAAAGAGAGGGTGGAATGAGGGAGAAGGGAGGTAGGACAGAGATTCATAAATGTGTGTTTGTCCCTGGCCTACAGATATACAGGGTGTAGATGCGGGTCTATTGGGTGGGGAGGGGGGGGGGGGGGGGGGCACAATCTCCGCTTTAGATGAACGTTTGACGTCATCAATTTGTCTGGTGGCCATTTCACGTACCAAGACAGTTTGATGGCAGCCTGCGCCCAGACAACGATGTTGAAGATTTCAGACAGCCTTTTTTATGCTCTAATGCCAGGAGGGGGGATGGTGGTGGTGGGTGGGTGGGGGGGGAATGGTGGAGGGTGGGTGGGTGGGTTTGGAGTTAAATGACCTACTGCATGTGCATTGAATGCTCCAGGACTTGAATATCTGATTGAAGTCTGTGGTAGTCTGCAGCCCCTGGCCAAGGGAACATCATGCACCCTGTGTGACTTGCTGGCGGTGCACAATTCGATGTGATCAGTGGAAATGACCTTAACACTATTGTGACTAGCACTGCCACGGCGTTAACGTCCTGCCTGCCCAAGCTTGCCACCAAGAAACTTCCCAAAAATCAGTAACTGTAAAGAAATCTGTCTAGCAAGCTTGAATTAAGTCCAATCACCACCAAATTTTGTGTACTAATTCAAAAATGGATGCCCCGTTCAGTCGTGCTATTTATAAGTTTGTCACGCGATTTGTTTTAGCAAAGGGGGGTGAAAGGGGGGTGAAAGGGGGATAATTTGTGTTTTTTAACGTTTTTTTGTGTGTGTTTTATTTTCCACTGCTTTTTTTAAAAGTTATTTTTTAACAGAAAGTATTATTAATAATGTTATAACCAAACAAGGTGTAAAACCTATGAATTAGCTGAAATATTGTTAACATTGTACACAGAAATAAGGAGACAGTACAAAGAAAAAAACAAGCAAATCACGCATTCACTCACAGCATCCTGACTCAAATGAAACAAAACTGTAACACTCACCAAATGATGTCTAGGTAATCCATATTGAATATAAGTCACATTTTCACAACAAAGTACCAACTGTCCACCTATGAACAATTCCAAAAGGATTTGAAGGCTCCAGCCATCCATTGTTATCAGTGCTGCCACGCCCCCATAGCTCCTGCACGATTCCGAGATACATGTTCGTCTAGCAGTATCACCCCCTACCACGTGTAGTTGCCGACTCGTACTAGCAACAACGGGACTGTTTCTTCCTCAATATCACTGCTATTATCGCTTTCTTGAGGCTAAAACGACACGATGTATCATGATCTACAGGATCCTCAAGATCCAACATCCGGAGAATCTCCTCCCGTGACAAGGCTCGCCTTCGATTAATTTTTTTTGTTCGAAAACACCACGCAAATCTGCATTAATTTGATCAAGCCGGAAGAGAAAACCACGTGTATCAAGGGAAACAACTCAATTTACTGCAAGCTTCAAAAACCGGGAAGCAATCACGAGTCGTGTACCTTGTATGTCTAATACTAAAATAGTCGCTTCCCGTCCGTGGGCGTTGCAGCGTTATTACTAATATAGTCGCATCCCGTCACGAAAGTGTTAACCTCTCCCAACCCGTTCTCACAAATTCCCGTTTTGCTGACAAGACGAAGAAAGTGCACATCCAGTTCACGATCAATGTAGAACGTTCTTGAATAAACTTTTGCCACCGGCTTTAAACACACGTGTACGGGATTATGTCATGGTGGAACCATTCATTGTGCATTCGGCAAGTTGAACATGTGATGTATGATCAGTCGAGGCGACACCGTGCACTATTTCACTGTACGGCAAGTTGAACATGTATGATCAGTCGAGGAGACACCGTGCACTATTTCATTGTGCATTCGGCAAGTTGAACATGTATGATCAGTCGAGGAGACACCGTGCACTATTTCACTGTGCATTCGGCAAGTTGAACATGTATGATCAGTCGAGGAGACACCGTGCACTATTTCACTGTGCATTCGGCAAGTTGAACATGTATGATCAGTCGAGGAGACACTGTGCACTATTTCACTGTGCATTCGGCAAGTTGAACATGTATGATCAGTCGAGGCGACACCGTGCACTATTTCACTGTACGTAGTCAGAAAACGTACAGACTGTTAATACGCGAGCTGTGCATGTTGATGTGAACATTTCACATCTTTTTTAGAGTATGGTCCCATGTACAGGGTTTTGGTGAAAAGTATGAACGGTGACGTGACAAATGTTTGGACTGAGTTCCTGTGCACCATGACGGTGAAAAGTATGAACGGTGACGTGACAAATGTTTGGACTGAGTTCCTGTGCACCATGATGGTGAAAAGAGCACTGAAACTTTCTGGACTGTTTTAACCCAGTCCATCAGTTAAGCCCAAAAAATAGGGTCGGTAGGTCGGGATTTTTTTTTTTTTTTTCCAAAAAACCATATTTTTACGTTATTTTGCCAAAAAAAAACAGATTTTTTTTTTTTTTCTTTCCCAAATGCCAAAAAAAAAAGTCTAGGGTCGCGCGAAAAAACTAGGGTCGGTCGGGTTACCGTAAACAGACCTATTTTTTTTGTGGCCTTAATATATGGCATTTGCAGAAAAGACGTCCCCGCCCGTGGCAGGTATAAGAGGCTTTTTCACCTGCATGTCTCAGTGTGTCAGTCAGCCAGGTAAAGTGCACAGGTGACACGCAGTGACTCACACTCCCCGACACTCTTTGCACCGCGGCCTGCCCCCCACTCCACTCATTCACATTCACACACCCGCCTCTATTCTGAACACCATAATATTATATGCGTGAAAAAGGAGAGAGAGAGAGAGAGAGAGAGAGAGAGAGAGAGAGAGAGAGAGAGAGAGAGAGAGAGAGAGAGAGAGAAAGAGAGAGAGAGAGAGAAAGAGAGAGAGAGAGACAGAGAGAGAGAGAGAGAGAGAGAGAGAGAGAGAGTGTGTGTGTGTGTGTGACTTCAGGAAGGCAGATATTACGCAATCCCGATGGGCAGGGATACGAGATGAAAAGGAACCTTTACCTTACCACCTGTTGGCAGCGGGAATAAACAATTATTTGATTTAATTATTGATTCAGGAAGAAATAAACAAAGAAAGAAATGCACATACTCATTCAATGTAAGTTTGAATCCTGATTTATATTTCATGGACTGAGGAGTAGCTTCCACACGGCATGCTGCACGTCCGGCATTACGTCGTCCTCTTTATACACCTTGTCTGTCCATTTTGCTGCTATTGATTTGTATGTTTCTTGATCATCCGGGAATATTGTGGCGAGCTGGAGCCGGAGGTTTACCTACGTTAAGTGTATCTGGGTGTGTTCAAATGCCAGACATAATAAATAAATAAATAAATACTTAGATACTTAGATACATGAATAAATAAGTAACTACATAACTAGATACAATGCAAGTAATGACTACATAGGGAAGTGAGGAGTCCGAGACAGACGGACGTGGTGCTATGTTCATCAAGACGCGAAGGCAATTTAGTCAAGTGGATAAATCAAAATGAATGAATAAATAAATAAATAAACTTGTCACTAGAAAGAAATTAAAGAAATCAATTTGTCACTACCCAACAAAAACAAATTTGTCACGACGAGCTTTATATCGTGTAATGACAGCAGGGAAGTTGCAAGTTATAGAGGTCACGTGAGGCGTGGTGCACGTGCTGGTGTATAATCGTGATGCACGCTTTGTCAGTCACGCTCTGCTCATAATGACGCGCTAATACGGCCAGTATTCCCCCCCCCCCCCCCCCCCCCCCCGCCCCCACCAGCAAGCTGCAGTGTGCACAGCAATCCCAGCATGCAGCCGGCATCACGTTTCTCTTTATTCATCATACCCGTCACCAGCCTATTTATAGCACTGCGCTCTATTTGGGGAAGTCATTGATCACATTATTCCCGTCTTTTATTGGGTGCCCGAGTTGATGACGCCAGGCAGTATCGTATAGCGGACGATGCGTTATGACGCCTCACAGCCAATATCGTGACTGATGACGAGCAAAACAGTCCAGGCTGGTCTGCACAGTGTGGTGACATGAAAGCCGCTAAAGCCACTTCACCAGCCTTTGTTGTGTCGCTTCAGTGCTCTCACAGACAGCACTTTATGAGGCGTGATGCCCATTCAAACTCACGACGACTTGCTTGATGAACAAAACGTCCAATCCAAACTAGTTACTAATTGATTTTTTCTGTCAGCGGCACCGGGGATGATTGGGGTTTCGTTTTTAATATACATGATTGTACCGGTACTCACTTATTGATTGATACTTTTGTTTATTTTTTTATGGTAAGGATTTATTCATTGATTGATTTGCTTTTTTAACTCCGAAATGAAATTCCTTTTTCACTGTGTCGTACGCCACAATTTGATTGAAACGTTTACTACTGCCTCTTGCATATCACTGTCTTTTTCTCATAGATACTGCCCTGTAGTTGCATGTGTTTATGTAAACATCATTCTCAAGATGCCTGATTATTTTGTTTGTTTGTCGCGAGATAGATTAGAATTTGCCTATTGCACACTGTGAACATAATTACGAGTGTTGTTCAGTGGCGTTTCAAAATCCATAGCTACTGAACACAACAAACAGTGACGAGTAAAGGAAACAGGCGTCGAGACGAAAGACTTGAAATAAGAAATTGACAAACTGAATTAACTCTATGACAGTCAGTCACCATGAGACCAATAAAACACTGAAGGTATTGTTCCGTTGGTATTATACCGTTGAGCAATCTGTATAACAACAACAACAACAACAACAACAACAACAACAACAACAACAACAACAACATCATTTATAATAGTAATAATAAGAAGAAGACGAAGAAAAAGAAAGAAGAAGAAAGGTTTGAATCACACTTTGTTTTCTTCACGTATCATTCGACTTACGTGCGTGTATATATATGACCGAAGCAGAAAGAGAATGCGATGAAGAAGAAACTGAACCCACACACGGAACTCGGAATCTGTCTGCGCAGTTTTATTTTCATCTCGATGATATACAAAGAAACCAAATAACTCGTAACAAGTAGAAACAAATGCAGAAATCGAAGTCGACATCAAAAAAACGGTACCCAAAAAAACCAAGACTATCTGGAACACACCAACAAAAGGGAGGAAGAAGGGGGATAAGTCAAATGGAGGGGAAGGGGGGGCAAGGCTGATGACAACTGTGCCCGGTTGCAGCCATCTTCTCCGCAGTTACTTATGACCGCCATCAGTACTCGGGGACACCGAATGTCAAGGCCTTTCTATTTCCGTTTTTTCTTCCAATTTTTTTATTTTTATTTTGTTAATATTTTTTTTACACTTTTGGCATTAGCATGTTGCAATCCGATCTCCCTTCCTTGCAATATGTGTCTGTCTACCTCCCCGTCTCTTTTACACACACACACACACACATTCACATACAGAATGAGTTGCCTACCCCCTCTTTCTCTCTCTCTCACTCTGAATCTCTCTCTCGCTCTGAATCTCTCTCTCGCTCTCTCCCAGTTTCTTTTTTTCCCCAAAACCGACCGTCCATTGCCCCCACCCCCTCCCCTACCCCTCTTACCGCCCCTTCCAGCACACCCCCCCTCCCCTACCCCTCTTACAGCCCCTTCCAGCACCCCCCCCCCCACCACCACCACCACCAAATGGGCTATAACTCAGTTCCCCCACCCCCTCCCCCTCTTACCGCCCCTTCCAGCATCCCCCCCCCCCCCCCATCAAATGGGCTATAACTCAGTTCCCCCACCCCCACCCCTCCTGCGACCTAGACGTCATCCATCAAATGGATTTATTCTCAGTACGTCTTGCAAGCTCGCCCTCTATGTCAGCCATTCTTAAACCAATCACCCTTTCCTTCCCTCACTGTCTGTGCTGCTGGTCGTCTGTCTCCCCGCTACTCTCTCTGTCTCTGTCTCCCCGCTACTCTCTCTATCTCTGTCTCCCCGCTACTCTCTCTATCTCTGTCTCCCCGCTACTCTCTCTGTCTCTGTCTCCCCGCTACTCTCTCTGTCTCTGTCTCCCCGCTACTCTCTCTATCTCTGTCTCCCCGCTACTCTCTCTGTCTCTGTCTCCCCGCTACTCTCTCTATCTCTGTCTCCCCGCTACTCTCTCTATCTCTGTCTCCCCGCTACTCTCTCTATCTCTGTCTCCCCGCTACTCTCTCTATCTCTGTCTCCCCGCTACTCTCTCTGTCTCTGTCTCCCCGCTACTCTCTCTATCTCTGTCTCCCCGCTACTCTCTCTGTCTCTGTCTCCCCGCTACTCTCTCTGTCTCTGTCTCCCCGCTACTCTCTCTATCTCTGTCTCCCCGCTACTCTCTCTATCTCTGTCTCCCCGCTACTCTCTCTGTCTCTGTCTCCCCGCTACTCTCTCTATCTCTGTCTCCCCGCTACTCTCTCTATCTCTGTCTTTATCTCTGTCTCTGTCTCCCCGCTACTCTCTCTATCTCTGTCTTTATCTCTATCTCTGTCTCCCCGCTACTCTCTCTGTCTCTGTCTCCCCGCTACTCTCTCTATCTCTGTCTCCCCGCTACTCTCTCTGTCTCTGTCTCCCCGCTACTCTCTCTATCTCTGTCTCCCCGCTACTCTCTCTGTCTCTGTCTCCCCGCTACTCTCTCTATCTCTGTCTCCCCGCTACTCTCTCTGTCTCTGTCTCCCCGCTACTCTCTCTATCTCTGTCTCCCCGCTACTCTCTCTGTCTCTGTCTCCCCGCTACTCTCTCTGTCTCTGTCTTTATCTCTGTCTCTGTCTCTCTATAGGTTCCTCTCTCTTTCTGTTCCTCTGAGACAGTTTTAACCTCGCTCATGCACTCTTTCTCTAAGAGACCCCCCCCCCCTCCCCATTCTGCTAGATGATACTTTCTCTCTCTCTCTCTCTCTCTCTCTCTCTCTGAAACACTTTAACCACCCCTTCTCTCTCACTCTGTCTCTCTTTTTCTCTCACTCTGTCTCTCTCAGTCTCTGGCTCTCTCCAGGAGACTTTTTTTTTTAACCAATCCGATTTCCGTGGCTGTCTGCGGTGTCGTGGTGTCTGTCAGAGTCAGTCCCCCTCCCCCATCTCCTCCAATCCCCACCCCTCTCACCCTTCTCACTCCCCTCCCTCCCCCGCCCATTCTAGTCCCTCCCGGGCTATGGCATGGCATTATTTTTTGGACCATTTTTTTTTGGACCAATGAGATGAGGACTGCGGTCTCTGCGTGGTCTTGTCAGTTCCCGTCTTCTGTATCGTCTTCTTCCTCCCGCCCCTCTCTGTCTTTCTCTCTGTCTTTCTCTCTGTCTTTCTCTCTGTCTTTCTCTCTGTCTCTCTCTGTCTCTGTGTGTGTCTCTTTCCGGCATTTATGTCTCTCTCTGTCTTTCTCTCTCCGTCCCAGTCTGTCTGTCTGTCTGTCTGTCTGTCTGTCTGTCTCTCTCTCTCTCTCTCTCTCTCTCTCCGTCCCAGTCTGTCTGTCTGTCTGTCTGTCTGTCTGTCTGTCTGTCTGTCTGTCTCTCTCTCTCTCTCTCTCTCTCTCTCTCTCTCTGTCTCTCAGTCTCTCTATTTCTTTGTCTCTGTCTGCTTTTTTCTCCCCCCCCCCCCTCCCTTGTGAAAAAAAAAGCGTGGCGGCAAGTCAGCATCCCCAAGGACAGTAGAGAAGCGGCAGAAGGGGGGGGGGGGGGGACAGAGGACAGGGCAGAGGGTGGCAGCGGATCGAGAGAGACTCAGATCTGGGTTACTTATCGACCACCGACTGCCGCACAGCTCAGCCACACAGCAGCGGCAGCAGCAGCACGGCACTGCAGCATCTCTCCTCCTCTCCTCTCTGCCAGCCTCGCTCTGCCGGCCTCCTTGCCTTGCCTGCCTTCCACCCCTGCGCCATCTTGAATACATAAAAAAAGAAAAGTAGAAAAAAAAATGTCCTTGTCCTCTCTCTCCTTGTCTTTACTTGTTGAGTGTTGTAACCAGCATGCAGATCTGGGATCCAATGTCATATCTCTTCGGATGTCGGTTACCCAATACCTCAAACGTACATTTTGGGTATTTTGGTGCCGACCGAGTTTGATCGCTATTCCTACAGTCACAGACACAGATTCCCCTTCCATTGATTCCCCCTTCCGAATCCTTCCATTGATTCCCCCTTCCATTGATTCCACGACAAAAACACCGTTGCAAATGAGACACGCGTAAAGGGGTGCTTATTTTCTTGCTTTTTAAAAATTTATTTTTTAAAGATAACACATTATTTGGAACAGAATCATTTTCCGATTATCGAAGCTATGAATTGTGTGGTGGTTTGCATCGAGTGCCAGAGACAGTAGTGACTGGCCAGTGGTCAGAACAGGACATGGAGAGAAAGGTCAGACATCGTGCACACTGCATGGGTCAAGGAGACAACTGTTTCTTCAATGACAGCTGACAGCTACTTCACACACACGCCTTTTGCGCCTCAGTCAAACAGACCAACACACGCACGCATGCATGACGCGCGCGCGCACAAAGACACCCACACACATATATTTCTGGCATGCTTTGCAGCAAATGTGGAGGAAAAAATTTGTCAGATACACAAGGACTGTCAAAAACACATTTCCCACAACTATTCGTGTCCAGAAAATTGTGATTGAAATGACAGACAATCACATAGACAAAACGCACATCCGACCCTATGCAAGTATAATTGTGACTTAAAGTACAGTTCATTGTTGTTGAGTAGATCGAGATATCGAACGAAGTACCAGACATACTAAGCACCTACAGAGAAATCGAGCGAAGTGTTGGACATTATTGTAAAGAATGATTATGCGAAGGGCCAGCTTTGCAGTGCAGAGTCAGAAATAACAAAATATGAGATGAGACACACACACACACACACACACACACACACACACACACACACACACACACACACACACACACACACACACACACACACACACACACACACAGTGCAGCCTGCACCCACTAGATGCATGTGTGCACACCCACTGCATGCAGTGTGAACGGTACAGAGTGCACCCTCTGGTGCAATGTGCACCCACTGCAGTCTTATAACAAGGTGCAGTGTGCACCCATAGCGCGAGACAAGACATGTACAGCGATCACTTTCCCAGACACGGGAATCAAACCTCACTCTGTCTCGTCTGCAACTCAGGGGATAACTACAACAAAATGCGGTGGAGGAGGGGGGGGGGGGGGGGTAGGCCTTGGGGGCGACAAAATAGTGTTTTTTGTTTTCTACACGAATACGTGAGCATGCCAGGATTTTTTTCTGCAGCACGTTTTTTTCATTTTTTTTCCCGGTGCTAGAATGTTTTTTTGTGTGTGATTTTTTTGGTTATAGTATTTCTGTATTTTATAATTATTTGCATACGATTGCGTTTTTGTTTTTCGTTTTTTTGTTTTTAAGGGGCGGTTAGAATTTCAATCTACACAGGATTAATTTTTTTTTGTATGAGGAAGTATCTGTCTGTGAACATTTTTCCATACTCTGATTTCTGCCCTGGGAATTATTTCTCTGTTCTCGATTTCTGTCTGTCATAAATTCTCTTTGCGGGAATGAGTGTTTGTCAGACTATGTTTGTCTTTAGATAATGTTTCATGCTGGAATGAGTGTTTGTCAGACTATGTTTGTCTTTAGATAATGTTTCATGCTGGAATTTCTGTCTGTGGGTTCATTTCTCTATTTCTTTGCTTCAAACTGAATTGTTTCTGCGTTAGATAATTTCTCTATTAATTAAACATCTGTTCGCGGCATCCTTGTTTATGTTGGAATTCCTCTCTGTGAGAGACTTTCTCTCTACTGGAATTTCTGTCTGTCAAATCACGACCCTATACTGCAATTTCTGTCTGTCAAATCACGACCCTATACTGCAATTTCTGTCTGTCAAATCACGACCCTATACTGGAATTTCTGTCTGTGAAATCACGACCTGGACCTCATGACTGGAATTTCTGTCTGTCAAATCACGACCCTATACTGCAATTTCTGTCTGTGAAATCTCGACCCTACACTGGAATTTCTGTCTGTCAAATCATGACCCTTTTCTGGAATTTCTGAATGTGAATTATTCCTCTGCAGTGACATTTGTGTATCTTAGATTATTTGCTTATGTGGGAATTTCTGTCAATGAGGTCATTTCTTAATTGTACTGGAATTCCTGTATGTGAGATCATTTCTCCATGTGGGAATTTCTGTAAGATTGTTTTTCTGTTTTTGACACTGACATGTTTCTCTGAAGTCAATGGAAGGGCTGCCCGTGACACACATTTCTGTCTGCTTTAGTTTCCACGGCTTCTTCTTCTGCGTTGGGTCGATCATTTCACACTGCAAATGTATTTCTCTGTGAAGGAACTTCATCATGCAGGATTACTTCGTTCCTGCATAGGATTATTTCTTATTTCTCTATACGCTGAAATTTATCCCTGTGGAATAATTACTCAGTGATAGTCTAGTATCTTTCTGTGGGGATGTGTCTTTCTGTGGGGATGTGTCTTTCTGTGGGGATGTGTCTTTTGTGGGGATGTGTCTTTCTGTGGGGATGTGTCTTTCTGTGGGGATGTGTCTTTGTGTTTTCTATTTTTTTTTCTATTTTAAGATTCATTTCTGTTTGGATTATTTTTCTGGTCTATAGTTTCTTTCTGTGCGTTAGACTTTATTTCTACTGGATGATTTCTTTCTGCTCAATTTGTTTTTATCATGACTTTTGCATGCTGGAGTTTATTGTTGTGGGGCGATTTGATATTGTAAGGGATTTTAAGCATGATGCGTTCTTCACGATTAAATTTCTGTCAGTGCAGGGATTATTTCTCCAAGCTAGACACAAAATTATGTGTGCGATTTCTTCTCCTCATGCATGCATTATGTGAGTGAAAAGCAAGGAGTATTTATCACTCATGATTGTGAATCAAAGGACAGACAGGTTACACGGAACGAAACATTCACGAGCACAACGACCTAATGTCGTTATAGGGGACAAACAGACCCGTATATTATGAGACTAAAAATAAGAGGAAAGAATTAGGCTGAGTACATATAGGCGTTAAATTCGACCTCTGCATTAAGATGGCCAGACTATCATTTCGGATGTCTACTGAGGATTCTGGTTCGACAAAAATACCAGAAAAGGGGGAGGGGTGAAGGGTAGAAGTGTGTGTTTTTTCCAGAGCTAAATCAGAGCCCGACGATTTTGTTCAACAGTCATTCATTTCGATAGAATTCCAGTATTACAAAAATATTTATAGCAGAGAGAAATGACAACAGCCGACATCTTATCTGCATGGCAAGATCGTACCAATCTTATAAGCATAAGATTCTTGAGTGGTTCAAAGATAATATTGTGCATTCATCTGAGAATGAACAGCGAAATGCAGACAGACCAACGTGCCCAGATCGCCACATGTCTCTAGCTCGCTAACCGGACAGACCGCAGTAATCTAACCTCTTTGCGCAAAATGTTGCTCGTAATCTTTAGTGGCTCAACAATTATTAACAGATAACACCACACCGAAACAGACAGACCTATTACCACTGCATGCAAGGAGTGTGGGGCGGGTAGGGGCTAGGTGAGGGTGCGTTATGAACACCACAGTGAGATAGACAGACCTACCCAACCACTATTTCCACTGCATGCAAAGGGGATGGAGGGTGGGGGGAGGGGGGTGCATGGGTGGATTAAGGCGGGGCATTAACTTATCATGTTTGCTGCCAAAAAAGTTTTTTTCTCACATTTGCCTGAAGCGTGAGTTTGTAACATTATATTCATCTTGTAACCAAATGATAGTGACAACAAAAAGCGACAAGGAAGATAGTGTATATATATACTGTCTGCATAGCGAAGGAATATATCATTGAGTAATATCACACACATGAAGGAATATATCGTTGAGTAATATCACACACAATGCGGGTGTTGCGTTACCCAGACAGGAGGGGAATAGATTTGGAAGAAAGGATAACAAGCAAAATTATTTGTTTTTAAATGTGTGTGTGTGTGTGTGTGTGTGTGTGTGTGTGTGTGTGTGTGTGTGTGTGTGTGTGTGTGTGTGTGTGTGTGTGTGTGTTTGCGTGTGTGTGTGCGTGCGTGAATGCTTGCGTGCGCATGTGTAGTAATGCAAAATTGGATTTTGGTCCTTTCCTTATTTTGACTTTTCAGTAGCAACACCCAAACACAAACACAAAACAGTTACAATATAAATGTCTTGCGAATTCATATGAGAATGTTTATTTTTGAAATGTCGTATTGTTTTATGGGAGGAGGCTGAGAGGGGAACGCGGACAGACAATGAAGTTAGCCTGGCAATAAAGCTGTCCCGTGTGCAACCACAGGCGGGAGGTTTGTTTCCAACGTTACGAGTTCACTGAAAGGACAAACAAGTTAGAGACTCTCTGGCTCCTTCTCACCCTTTCTTCACTCTTCTCATTTTTAATTTTTCAATTTTATCATTGTGTGTCTGTGCGTCCCAAGGACAGATTGTAAGAAAAGGCGTAGCCTTAAATCTTAATCCTTGTTAAATAAAATAAATAAAGTTCTCTCTCTCGCTCTCTCTCTCTCTTGTATACTATCAGAAGTCTGTGAAGGTCAGACTGCACCCCCCTTCCCTCCCCGTCGTCTTCCTACCCCTTTACCTGCAGCACCTAGATTAGTGACGTCAGACAGGTATGCAGGGGCCAAGTGACCAATAGCGCGTCAGAGGGTATAGAGAGATCCACCCAGCTATGGGGTGTGTGCGCTGTGGCCTCTGCCATTGGTTGACCTCTGACCACTCGCTGCCTGTCTGTTCTCTATGGTCAAATGGTCAGCACTCAACCTGCACAGACACGTCGCTGTGTTCGTCCCTTTTACATATAATCTGACCGTCATGGGTTGATTGAAGATGTCGAGTTTTGCACAATGTTTTTAAACGAAGAGCGAGAAAGAGAGAGAGAGGGAGAGAGAGAGAGAGAGAGAGAGAGAGAGAGAGAGAGAGAGAGAGAGAGAGAGAGAGAGAGAGAGAGAGAGAGAGACTGAGACTGAAACTGAACTTTATTACCAAAGGATAGAGGTTTTAGACAAAGCCTAATCTTACAACCTGTCCCATATACAACTACTTAATACAGACGCAAATAATATAGATAGTAAGAAGGAAAAAGGTTATAGTTACTTATACACACTCGAAAATAGGAAAAAAATATAGTGTGGAAATTGCAGCGAAGTTGCAGAGAGAGAGAGAGAGAGAGAGAGAGAGAGAGAAGAGAGAGAGAGAGAGAGAGAGAGAGAGAGAGAGAGAGAGAGAGAGAGAGAGAGAGAGAGAGAGAGAGAGAGAGAGAGAGAGAGAGAGAAGAGTCTGAATCTGAATGTTTTAATGAGTAGGCCTTGGGCCCTTTTCATGGAGATGAGCACATCTCGAGCACCAGCATACAAAATGCACATCGTGAACAAAAACAAAAACATCCTACTGGTATCGCCCTGTTTCGTTTACGGATTATGGATTACGAATGGAAAGCGCCTTCATGACAAATGTAGAAAAACGTAGCAATAGCGGCTTACTAGTGTTTGAAAACAGCATGGTTAATTTAAACAATGATGGGATTCTAGTGTATTTTCGTGGAATATAATATTCTCTTAACTCAGCATATTTAGGACAGAGAGAGAGAGAGATTGATTGATTGATTGATTAAACTTTATTACAGAAGGATGGAGATTTTAGGCGTTGCCTAGTCTTACAATCTGTCCTTGCTAACTAACATGAATACAAAACAGACATGAAAACATTATAAGAGCAAAAGAGGTTGACGGCAAAAAAAAAAAAAATCGTACATATGATAATAAATGGCATTTAAAGGCAAAGAAAAAGTTATAGTATTTGATACTATTAAATACAATAACAGCAATAGAAATATGAAAATAGAAATAATGGTAAGGATGATGATGTCATAACGATAATAACAATAAAAAATATAAAAAAAATATAAAAAAATAATTTTAAAAAAAAAATTAAAAATTAAAAAAATAAAAAATTAAAAAAAATCCCGAGCACTAGAAACATATGGTCCAAATGAAACAACAACGGCTAGCAAGCAAAATAACAAACAGTAAGTCATTTGTATTTTACAAAAAATACCGACAACATAGCAAAAGGAAGAAAAGAACTACAACAAAGGATATACCAACACAACAGTAACAACAGAAACAGTAACCCTGAAAAGAGACTGCTATAAGATAACCGGTATGTATGATAACATTAGGACGGTTTAATACATCGGAGTAAACCCATTTTGAATCACCACTAGGTTAGAGAGAGAGAGAGAGAGAGAGAGAGAGAGAGAGAGAGAGAGAGAGAGAGAGAGAGAGAGAGAGAGAGAGAGAGAGAGAGAGAGAGAGAGAGAGAGAGAGAGAGAGAGAGAGAGAGAGAGAGAGAACTTTGAACTTTGAACTTTATTACAGGAAAGATAGCATTAGGTCCATAGGACCTTTCTTACAGCTGGTCCTGATCTAAGCAAACAAAATTGTTATAATCGAAATGGGAATACATAGGAACAAACTTTTTATGATGAAACGCAGACACACGCAATAATAGTAATATAAGAATAAGATCATTTTTTTTGGTTCCTCTTTCCTGTCATGCTCTCTTTTTCTTCATGAATTCTTTTCTTTTTTCTGCCTTCTTGCTCATTCACCTGTATTTTTTCCAAAAATCTCTTCTCTTGCCGCTTGTCTCGCGATTCATGTATAGTTTAATCTGTTAGTGTTCTGATGTAAGTCCAGCAGTAGATAGGTTAAGCCTATTTTAACATACTGGAAACTGGTAATCTTCCAGTAGGTATTAATTTAGTTTTACTAAAGCCTGCTGGGACACAAGTAATGGGTTAGTGCATTTGTAAACAGGAATCGCTTGACAAGAGGCCCCCTTCATCCCCCCCTTCCTCGTCCTGATATGGCTCTGCGTAGTCGGCTGGACGTTAAGCAACAAATAAACAAACAAATAAACAAACAAACCGTTTTCTCCTCCCTCCTCCATCCTCCCCCCTCTTCCTCCTGCTAGCTTTTTCTTATTCTTTCTGATTTACTTTAACTATGCTCTTCTTGTAGATAGTTCAACAATTGATAAATATTGCATGTCCGACATCATATTTGCGTAATATAAGCGTTTGCTTGAGTTCGTGTCCCTATTGTTTATCGTTGTATTTTTGTATCATGTTTGATTTAATAAAACATTGTTTAAACCAATAAGATCATTCTTTACAGACATGTGATATACAGATAACACAATACGGGCAATACAACCATACATTATCAGAACACACACCAAGTTGACGCAGGACACACACATGCACATTTCAGAAGGATAGAAGGCATGCATACGTTTGAGCAACCAGGCACATCACATTAAAGTGATGTTTGAATGTATTTTTGCAGATGTGTTTTGAATGTTTTAAGGTTACTGATCGATTTTAAGCATGTAGAGAGAGAGAGAGAGAGAGAGAGAGAGAGAGAGAGAGAGAGAGAGAGAGAGAGAGAGAGAGAGAGAGAGAGAGAGAGAGAGAGAGAGAGAGAGAGAGAGAGAGAGAGAGATGTTAAGGTCAAATGTGTTTCTGTATCACCAATGTGTATGTGTGTTTATATCGGGTTGGTATAAAATTACATATTCATTTACTTTTCTGTCTTTTAGCTGTGACATGAACAGAGAAAGGGGAGGGCAGTCCGAATCATCATAACAACCGAACTTATCAAATACTGAATTTACCAACATAAATTTGTATTCACATACTGTATAAGGTAAACTCTAATTTGAAAAACGGTGCATTTGATAAGTTTGTTTCCAATTATTTACAAGGCCTGACCTGCTAGGATGAGAAAAAAAAGCAGGATCTTAAGAAAAATCGGTAGTAAACTATCACATTTTAAGATATCACACACACACACACACTAACACATACACACACGTTCACACACACACACACGTTCACACACACACACACACACACATACACACACACACACACACACACACACACACACACACACACACACATATTGGTCGAAGATATCCAGCCTGTTACATAATGCACTAGTTCAAATCTGCAGATGTTATAAAATCCTGAAGCTTATCATCATCAGCTGATTTGTTTTGCTCAGTTCGCCAGCCACTCCTCTCAGTCAGCACTTAGTACTGTCGTGTGTTTGGTGATTTTTGAATTAGAGTTTTAATTCCTAATTTTATGAATTAAAAAAAAATACTGTGTCTATCTTTTGTAATTGTTTAAAGATCTCCATTGTTCGACTTACTTTCGCCTGAGTGAGACTACGCGTGCAAAGCATTTCTGTAAAAATATAGTACACCATTGCAAACTAAAGAAGAAGAAAGTAGATTTATGATTAAATCCCAGACCTAGAACACGCTCTCACCCTCTCGTTATTCCACGACATGTTAACAAAACAAATGGAGAGAGAAAAAACCTTATCCTTCCGTGTTCTTCCCACACATTGTCTGTGTGCTCCCCTGTCTCAAGTTGCATAGACTCCCCAAACTTCAATCAACAAGTTGACAACTGCTGAAATAATCGAAAATCATGTAGGGCTCTCAGGAGGGTTCACTTTAAAAATTGACTTCGATTTTACTTACACTGACTGACGGTGGTCCCGGGCACACAGACAGCCCTGACACAGCTAGATTCGGCTAACGATCGCTTTCATTTGAGCGAGCTTGCACAAGTGAGGTAAGCACAACCCGCGCTCAACTGCTGCGACCGGCTGACGCTGTGTTTCGGCTCTGGCTAGCAGACGACAACATTGCAACGCATGCGCAATGGTTCAAATATGGCGCAGTGCAGACCGCTTCACGTGTTTAGGCGCCAAGCAGGCCGGTGAAATGATGCAGCCGACACAGGAAAAAGTGCATTAATTGGTGAGTTTTTGACACATTGTGCATAACTTGAAGCGTTTTGATAGTTTTGTGCAGCGTGCGACCTGGCAGTGCCGTCAGAGTTCCGCATAAATATCGGCACATGTTGCGTTGGTCGTTTGTGGAAAGTGTTGGCACGGCACAGTGGCCACATTCTTTCGTACAGCTCAATTTGCTCGCTTTTTGCCTGGAAAACAAGTGAAGAAAAGCGAGCATGGCGGTGAACAGGAGAGAAAGCTGTAGCATTATTGATGGGAACGTGTGTTGTGCGGTGCCAGTGTTTGATCGGCAGGGCGTTGCTTCGATCCAACGTGCCAATAATTCGCTAGCTTCTTTTTCACGCTGCTATAAAAACGGCTGTGGAATTCGGTCCGCCTCTCCGTCTCTCTCTCTATCTCTCTCTCTCTTACTCGCTCTCTGTCTTCTTCGCTTTCTGTGTGTCTCTGTCTCTCGCTCTATCGCCAGTCTATATGCAAATGGTAATACTGCACTGCAGCAACTCGGTCGACAAAAAGTGAATATATTATGAAAAAAAGTCCAGTTGGAAGACTGCCATAGCAGGGAATCAATAAATCGATTTTTAGTCAAGAGCCAGACTTTGCATAAGACTACTTTCACCGGGGGTGCTAAAGAAACACTACTGCTGGGCAGATGGACGCACATACTGCCACAAACACAGGAAAATACACACACTTGCACAAAGACTAACACACAAACAAACACAAACACACATGTGCATACCAACAAACACAAACACACATGTGCAAACTTAGTTACCAAAACAATACAAATTTTTCTTTTTGTTTTTGTTCACTTTTATTTGTTTTATTTCACATGATAATTTTACTTCAAATTCTATTTTTTCCAGAATATCTTTTGATATTAGAATGATATGAACACACGCAAACACACGCAAACACACACACACACACACACACACACACACACACACACACACACACACACACACACACACACACACACACACACACATGCACACACATACCCACACTTACACACATACAAACACGCACACACACGCAACGCACACTTGTTGGAAATCCACGTTGAATGATTTAATTTAGCTATGAGAAAACAACATATACATGGTCTTGATTTCACAAATATTTAAAAAACAAACAAACAAACAAACAAACAAACATAGGGAAGATGAAATACAAGGAAGAAAGAACAAGGAGATGAAAAAAATAGGAAAGAAAAGGAAGTAAAAAATACTATTAATTCGAAATATTGTGCAGATTTCCCGACTTGCTCAATTGACAATTCTGGTCATAATGTTTGGAATGATTATTTACTTGTGAATTGTCTTCATTGGGGCTGTGCACGAGGGCAGGGACGGTTGTGACTTGATCGTTGACGTAGCGAGGAAAGTTCAGGAACACTGATCCAATCTGGAAACAGAATAAAAATGACACGTGAAAATCATGATTTGGAGTCGCCTGTATCACGGTGAAAACATACTTCACAGCACAGGATAGAAAACACTTGAAGGCAGTTGCTTTATTGAAACTTTAAAAAAATTTATCTGCTTAAAACAATTGTAAAAAAAAGCGTGTCTTATGCAATTAATCTGAACACAAAAATATGTTTGTGTGTGTGGGGGGGGGGGGGGGCACGTGTGTTTGTGCATGTGTGTGAGGAGGGGGTGGGGGTGGATTGCTATAACATGTAGAGATTGAGAGGAGCAAGTTCACAATTCACAGCTAAAAATCAATCCACTGATATGTCTTGAACAGATATATACATTTCAAAATATGTTGGATTTGTTTTTCTTTCAAGAAATCGAGTTTTGAATTACTACCCTATCATGATGACAAATTTGATATTCTTACAATTTTTTTTAAACAAATTGAAACCTATATTCAATCGAACCAAGGGGCCAATGAAATGAATTCTACAGTTGAACTCGTTGGGAGAAACAAAAAGCAAAATAATGGTGCTGCAGCTTTGGTTTAAACAGTGTTTTATTCAAAAGTTCACGAGTACAATACACTACAGTATCAGCATTTTTAGAAATAGCAACAGGCTATCAGCTGATACAAGCTGGATGAATCTCGCCAGAATCATGCAGAGCGATTTCTTTTTTGTTGTTAAATATACTTCTAGTGCAAAGAAGAAGAAAGTTTGATATAAGGAGAGAAATAAAGCAAGTGTGCAAACTACGATCTTTTAAGTCCATGAGACCAGACGATACTTCAAGAGAAAAGAGAGAAGGAGAACATTTTTAGTTTTCTGTGAAAGTGTCGGATTTTATGATAACTGAACATTTTCAAAGGGAGTCAGAATTACATTTACAAGATAGGTAATTCAGGAATTGGCATGAAAACACACACACACACACACACACACACACACACACACACACACACACACACACACACACACACACACACACACACACACACATTTATGGATTACCTTGTCAATTCTATTAGTATCGTGGTTTTGGGGTATTGCGTTAGGAATGTAGATGCAGGCAAAGTATTTTTTATTATAGTCAAATGTTAACCCAATGTATTGGTAAAAAATCACATTGAGTAAACAATGAGTTGTAACATCTCTCTCACTCTCATTTCATCCCTCTCTACCTCTCTCTCTCTTTCTCTCAAGTATAACTGTGAATTCAATTTGCGGTTGAGCTCAGCCAGTGACAGTGTGGAATAGTACGCGCTAGACAGGCAGAGTGCAGGGTGGAGTATGTCTATTGATCTCACAGCCCGGAGTCACTGACTGTGTGCACCTCCGTGTTGCTCGTGCAGCAGACTGCTTGACCCACTTCCCTGTCACTGCACTCAACAGCTGTTCACGCAGCCAGCACTGACGCTGCATTTCTTATCCGTACAACTGTCGCGCCCTCAAGTGTAATAACACTACTTGTATTGCCAGCTGTCGTTTGGTCTAAGTTAATAGCAGGCTATTTCTTGTATTTTGTCATCAAAAAACATTTAAATCAGCAATATTATTTGCATCGACGGTATAGACTAATATATACAACTTGTCGCACCCTGGTTTTATACTGCTAGTCCGATCGCCAGATTTCGTTTGACAACGGCTTCAGTTAATGTGTTTTTTTCTCGGGCAGGAGACGTTTTACAAGCATTAGTATCTGCAGCGGCGGTGCAATTGTAGCCGATGCCGTGTGTAGAAAGGTGACAATAGTGTTGCATATATCGCACAATAGATTATATAAATACCTCTTGACTTAATATTTAAAGAAAATATAAAGACAAACTTCACACAAAAAAGTATTCATAACAGCTCGAAAAAAAGATATACAACCACATTAAAGCATTTTTAGGTGGACTTCTTTTTTCAATTTTATTTTGATCTAGGACGTCGCAAAAAGAGCGTTAGCCAAGCAAAACAGAAACAAAGCAAATACACACAATGTTGTGTAACAAACAAACAAACTCAAAACATCGTGCACAATATTTGTTTGGACTATTGTGACACTCGCAGCTCGGAGGCTATTATTTGCTGAACACTGATATTGCACATGTTTGTATCACAGAGAGACAAGACATTCATGTATATTTGTTGATCTTGGCCGACATGTTTACGCGGTTTCTTGCGTGAAGTACCATGTCTTAATTGAATTTGAGTTGATGCGCATCCCGAGACGACTGAGCAGCAGCGGACGGCAAGACTTGCAAGAATGGTAAACATGACCAACCATTCAAGCCAGTATTAAACGAACATTCTTTAAAAAAATTGTTTCTTTATTCGAAATTATAAAGAACAAGTTAACAACGGATGAAAATAATAAAATTAAATAAATCGATGTGAAATAAAAATAAATAAGACTAAGAACGGTAGAACAAAGAACGGTAGAACAAAGAACGGTAGAACAAACGAACGAACGAACAAAAGAGAGGAAAGAAAATCGCTGCAAACTCTTTATTGTATCATCGAGTAGAAAATATTTTAACGCGTGTAAGATATTGACCTACATTTTTTTATTCGTTTATTTATTTGTTTGTTTGTGCGGGTCTTTTGATTGATTGAAAGGGTTACCTTTCGTTTTCCTTTGTTGGATTCTCATGACTTTGTGACGTAATGTTTCTCTCCCGTTGTGACGTAATGTTTCTCTCCCGTTGTGAATGTTATGGTTATGTGCTCCGTGCCGGAAATGAAATTGTATGGGAAACTCACTTACGTTAATTCTCTGCTCAATACTTCTGAAACTGGCTTGTGCATCTGTAAGCGTTCTTATTTTAGTTTAGATACATTAATTTATTCATTCAATTTGGATATGTCGTTAAATTTGAGTCAGTATTTCTTTCTTTCTTTATTTGGTGTTTAACGTCGTTTTCAACCGTTCAAGGTTATATCGCGACGGGGAAAGGGGGGAGGGGGGTGGGATAGAGCCACTTGTTAATTGTTTCTTGTTCACAAAAGCACTAATAAAAAAATTGCTCCAGGGGCTTGCAACGTAGTACAATAACCTTATTGGGAGAATGCAAGTTTCCAGTACAAAGGACTTAATATTTCTTACATACTGCTTGACTAAAATCTTTACAAACATTGACTATATTATTCTATACAAGAAACACTTCACAAGGGTAAAAGGAGAAACAGAATCCGTTAATCGCCTCTTACGACATGCTGGGGAGCATCGGGTAAATTCTTCCCCCTAACCCGCGGGGGGTTTGAGTCAGTATAAGATGAGCAATTTTTTTGCGAATAGACAAACTTTTTATATATGTGAAATTATATGTACGGTAAGAACTCGCACTGAATTGACAAGATGAGTTTATCATGTCATTTCATTAGACTTATTTGACGTGGCGTTGAAACATCTCCGCAAAACAGTTTAAAGAAAATGCACGCGATAATACCTTTATGGGGAAATTGACAAAACACACACACAGACACATAGACACACACATACATATACACACACACACACACACACACACACACACAGACACATAGACACACACATACATATACACACACACACACACACTCACTGACTGAGCAAAACAGATGAGGGAGAGGGGGGGTGGGTTAAAGAAACGCCAGCAAAAAGCGGAGGACTGAGAGACGTGAGGAGGCCAGGTTGTCTGGCGGGTATCAACACCATACATAAACATGACGCGGATAGCCCCCCCCCCCCCCCCACCCACCCCCGTCTCTCAGTCCCTCCCCCTCTCATCCCGCCAGTGAAGGTCCCACCCCCTTGTCGCCCCGCCAGTCTTCTCATTGGTCCCGCCGCTCACCCCACAACCACACTCTATTTTCGTCGTCACTTAACCCCGCCCCCCGCTACCCCTACCACCCCCACCCCTTCGTCTGACTCTGTACCATACACCCCACCCCCCAACCACAACCCCCACCCGCTGTCTGGGCCAGACATCTAAAGATGGCGGTCGGGGGTTCGTCTGGGCTCCCCTGTCTGTGAAGTTCGCGCACACCGCTGTCCTCCCGCTCGCTCCCTCACAAAACTTGTCACGTCAAAGAAACTTTGGAGAAGAAAAGGACACTGGCAGAAAATGGCGAGGAGTTATGTTCCCCTGTGCACCCAGGCGTCCGGGTTTTGATGAGCCAAGCATTGAACCCAATCCCGCCTGTAGCCATTTTGATGAGTGGTGTGAGCGATGGGGGTTGGTGTGGGATCGTACAGTTAAGACCGAGAGGACGCAAGCATGACTCTAAGTATACAGATGCATGTACAGACATTTGGGGATATTGTGAGGAAAGAATCTAGGTACATTGGACTCTTACAGGGTGAAGTCAACTTGCTCACGTGGGACTACACTGTGCGTGCGTGTGTGTGTGTGTGTGTGTGTGTGTGTGTGTGTGTGTGTGTATGTGTGTGTTTGGGTGTATGTGTGTTTGGGTGTGTGCGCGTGTGTGTCCTGGTGTGTGTGTGTGTGTGTGTGTGTGTGTGTGTGTGTGTGCGTGCGTACGTTTATGTGCGAAAACTATGTAGACGATAAGCCAGATCACTTGCTGCAATGTATAGTTTTGTTGATTCATTTTTTTTAATTTTTCGACCTAATGCCCTTTAGGTTTAAACAAAACTATATATTAGATGTGAGTATCATGACATTAATTTGTACAAATGTGACATTTGGATCCGTAATCAAACTTTATGCTTATCCTTTCAATTTAGCATAACAGAAATAAACCGATGGCGGACATAATTAGCCACGTTCATTCGACTGAATGCCCTTTTTCACAATATTTATCCGATGTTTTAGAGTTGTGATGAACATTTTATTTAGGTTCCCGATTATAGGGTACAGTAACAAATGACCGATGACTTGCTCAAAACTGAAACACTTTGATAGGTCTAGGTAATAATGATACTGAAACATTTTGATAGGTCTAGGTAATGATATTACTGAAACATTTTGATAGGTCTAGGTAATGATATTACTGAAACATTTTGATAGGTCTAGGTAATAATATTACTGAAACACTTTGATAGGTCTAGGTAATAATATTACTGAAACACTTTGATAGGTCTAGGTAATAATATTACTGAAACACTTTGATAGGTCTGGGTAATAATATTACTGAAACACTTTGATAGGTCTGGGTAATCATATTACTGAACATTTCTGTCTGCTATTTCAGTAATAAAACCCCAATAAAGTTGACATTATTGGAACGGTTTATTGTGGAGGAAAACACAACAGCAAAATACTTTTATTTCCAGTGAATGTTTGCTCTGTCCAGTGAATGTTTGCTCTGTCCAGTGAATGTTTGCTCTGTCCAGTGAATGTTTGCTCTGTCCAGTGAATGTTTGCTCTGTCCAGTGAATGTTTGCTCTGTCCTGTGAATGTTTGCTCTGTCCTGTGAATGTTTGCTCTGTCCAGTGAATGTTTGCTCTGTCCAGTGAATGTTTGCTCTGTCCTGTGAATGTTTGCTCTGTCCAGTGAATGTTTGCTCTGTCCAGTGAATGTTTGCTCTGTCCAGTGAATGTTTGCTCTGTCCAGTGAATGTTTGCTCTGTCCAGTGAATGTTTGCTCTGTCCAGTGAATGTTTGCTCTGTCCTGTGAATGTTTGCTCTGTCCTGTGAATGTTTGCTCTGTCCAGTGAATGTTTGCTCTGTCCTGTGAATGTTTGCTCTGTCCAGTGAATGTTTGCTCTGTCCAGTGAATGTTTGCTCTGTCCAGTGAATGTTTGCTCTGTCCTGTGAATGTTTGCTCTGTCCAGTGAATGTTTGCTCTGTCCAGTGAATGTTTGCTCTGTCCAGTGAATGTTTGCTCTGTCCTGTGAATGTTTGCTCTGTCCAGTGAATGTTTGCTCTGTCCAGTGAATGTTTGCTCTGTCCTGTGAATGTTTGCTCTGTCCAGTGAATGTTTGCTCTGTCCAGTGAATGTTTGCTCTGTCCTGTGAATGTTTGCTCTGTCCAGTGAATGTTTGCTCTGTCCAGTGAATGTTAGCTCTGTCCAGTGAATGTTTGCTCTGTCCAGTGAATGTTTGCTCTGTCCAGTGAATGTTTGCTCTGTCCTGTGAATGTTTGCTCTGTCCTGTGAATGTTTGCTCTGTCCTGAATTAAACATTGCAATAATGTGCAGTCTATGTCTGTTTCGGGTTTCTGCTATTTCAGTATTTTCAGAAGGTGGTGGGTTTAGAATTGTCTTTATTAGTATTCAGAAAGCCTTAAAACCTAGTATTTCACTGTCAGTTGTACTGAAAAGTTGAGAACGACAAGTTATAATAATGATAATAATACCGCACACTCAAACAAAGGAAAAGCATCAGGTTTTGTTTTGAAACTATTTTTAATTTATTAATCACGAGCATTATTTTCTGTGGCTGAAGTAAGGCTTAAAAAGGTATATTGGTATATAGTGCTTGCGCACGGTTCGTACACAAATTTGATTTGGAGGGGTCAATTTCAAGTCATTCAAAGTCCTTAAAAAATCCAAACGATGCTGGCTGATTGCAGAAAAGCTATCCGCAGTAGACTATTGCAGAGAGAGAGAGAGAGAGAGAGAGAGAGAGAGAGAGAGAGAGAGAGAGAGAGAGAGAGAGAGAGAGAGAGAGAGAGAGAGAGAGAGAGAGAGAGAGAGAGAGAGAGAGAGAGAGCGCAGCAACATAACATATATTCACAACATGTTTTCTACTTGATATACTGATCTAATAAGCTGAAAACGTGGTATGCCCCCAATCCTTTTCACGCCTCTGCATACGATTTGTACTTCTAAACTACTATATTTCTTTCTTTCTTTCTTTCTTTTTATATTTCTATTTATTTCTATTTCTTTCTTTCTATCTTATCATTGTATTTATGTTTTTTTAATTTTTTTTTTTATCTCATCCTGTTTTAAAAATAAGTTTAATTTTTGCATTCCAGATCTGGACTTACTGTTTGGGTTAAATTTTTTCCCCATTTACGTTTATTTTTTATTTTTATCTCATGCAAACCAATTCAGAACCAAGTCGCGAGAGTTCTCTGAGCAGGTCACGTTGTAAAGGCGAGAGCAGAGTCTTATCACGAGGAAGATGCTTTACCTTACCTTGGATTTCTCGGATTTCTTGTAGCAGAATAATTCGAAGGAAAAAAAGAGAGTATTTATCGCTAGGGGTACGAGAAGGCAATGATACATGGCAACACTCGTTTGAAAACCCGGTCAAAAATGATATTTTGGTGTGGTGTGTGCGTGTGTGTGTGTGTGTGTGTGTGTGTGTGTGTGTGTGTGTGTGTGTGTGTGTGTGTGTGTGTGTGTGTGTGTGTGTGTGTGTGTGTGTGTGTGTGTGTGTGTGTGTGTGTGTGTGTGTGTGTGTGTATGTAGCTGCAATGATAAATGGCAACATTCGTTTGAAAATCTGGTGTGAAATGATATTTTGGTGCCTAGTGTAACCTTTTTCTCCCTTTGCTATATATATATGTGTGTGTGTGTGTGTGTGTGTGTGTGTGTGTGTGTGTGTGTGTGTGTGTGTGTGTGTGTGTGTGTGTGTGTGTGTGTGTGTGTGTGTGTGTGTGTGTGTAGCTGCAATGACAAGTAAATGATCTGGCTGGGAAATGGTCGTGGTATTTAATTAGAATATTAACAAGCTGGCAACTATATATAGGGGTTTGAAGCGTTTTAGGTCTTTTCTTCTGGACTTAACACTTTTTTCAATTTAAAATAAAACCCTGAGAGGTTGTTTTGTTGTGTTTGAAGTTTAAATGAAACCCCGAGAATTGTTTTATTTTAGTGTTTGAAGTTTAAATGAAACCCCGAGAATGGTTTTATTTTAGTGTTTGAAGTTTAAATGAAACCCCGAGAATTGTTTTATTTGTGTGTACATTATATGACCTTCTTTCACAACATGAGCACTTCACTGTTTACATCTGTACCAGCCGTAGTTATGGGAAAAGAATATTCAGATACTGCTATATGACTGTGAAGATCATTGTGGTGTCTTTAATTTCATACTTACCAATCTGGAACTTCCCTTAAATTCTGCATGCGTCTGTCTGTCTACCCCCCGCGGGTTAGGGGGAAGAATTTACCCGATGCTCCCCAGCATGTCGTAAGAGGCGACTAACGGATTCTGTTTCTCCTTTTACCCTTGTTAAGTGTTTCTTGTATAGAATATAGTCAATGTTTGTAAAGATTTTAGTCAAGCAGTCTGTAAGAAATGTTAAGTCCTTTGTACTGGAAACATGCATTCTCCCAGTAAGGTCATATATTGTACTACGTTGCAAGCCCCTGGAGCAATTTTTTGATTAGTGCTTTTGTGAACAAGAAACAATTAACAAGTGGCTCTATCCCATCTCCCCCCTTTCCCCGTCGCGATATAACCTTGAACGGTTGAAAACGACGTTAAACACCAAATAAAGAAAGAAAGTCTGTCTGTCTGCACTGTGTCCTACAACTGGTATATGTTATACCTCAGTCTTTGTCCTCGTAACATGCGTCTGTGTGCATGTCATATACCACTTGTATCTGTTACATTAGTCTTTGTCCTCGTAACATGATGTATGAATGTGCTTTATACATGCATGTGTGAACAGAATTACAGTTTAAAAATTACGTATCTGAGCATGTTTATTGTAAACCCTGTTTGTGTTGCTATAGCAACAACGAACAGTTGCGTACATATTTGTTCAATTAAGAATCATGGACGGGAGTGTAACCAGGGAAGGCAACTGAAAGGAATACTCAAAGGATAACTTGACTTCATTTCGCCTTTAGTTTTCACAGTGGGTAACTAAATATGACGATGGATTTAGTCCCTGCAAATTATGTATCTCGTTCTCAACATGCACCCAGTTACCAAATACTAACACCATTTATAAATTTAAGTATCGACGAGTAACAAAGATATCGTTATTTTGAAAGCTGTTAAATTGAAATAGTTCTTATGTATACACATACCTTTGTTATTTTGCAACTCCCCTTATATGCGTGTTTTAGTCACCTCAATTTAATTGTTTATTGTTCCCAACAATGTAAAACTCCAAACAGAACACGTATCATCGGTCGAAGGACTACCACCCAAGAGACAGTGTAATTAAGCCCAAAAAAGCTTGTGATTGATCAGTGTGTGTCAGGTCTATTGGACCAGGTGACGCCGCATTATACCCGCACTTCTCTACTATATATACGCATCATACTAAACTAGGCAGATACCTTTGAGTGCAGATCTCTGTGCTGAGGTCGTTTATTAGGTCGTTTATTGTAAAACCATTTATTTGACTGAAAAGGCCATCCATTTCCCGACCATAGTTTGCTGACAGATTGGTTTAAACATAAGTTTATTTTAACAAAGGTTACAATCATGACATGTATACAAAGTTCACAGAAACAGCAACAAGCTGGAAGCTTATTGTGGTGTTCCTGCATGACAGTACAACATAAGGCGGTAACGGCTGAAAAATTTGTCTCAATAAACCAAATCTATTAATAACGTAATGAACGATTGATTTTATATGAGGTAGTGTCTATGCAGTGGAACCTACAACACAGACACCCCCCAAAATCAAATTCAGAAAACCAAGTTTCCCGCGTTAAAATCGACAAACAAAATCAGAACACCTAAAAGGGAGCAAGTTGTGTATGTCAATGGCAAGACCAGTCACAGTTTTATTCAAAACAGTCAGTTTTGTCGACCTATCTTGCCGAACAATGTCGTTGTGGCATGCTAAACGTTGCATGAAGGTGTCATTCCTGTCAGAAGCCATAACAGGCGGGGTTTGAAGCCGTTTCAGCGGGTAATGAGACACAAAGCGGTACATTTCAGTAACTCTTAATCTTTTCTGGGTTCCTCTCACATTCTCTTTGCAATGCACAAAAGTTTAATTTAGCGCATGTTAAATCAGTCATGATTTCCTTTAGAAATAACGCGACTTAGACTGGAGTTAACCCCTGAAAAAATGGATACACTTAAAAAAAAAATTGAACTTTTCTGTAAGTTCAAGGAGTGCTGAAGCCTGAAATAACAAGCGAAACAGGGCTTAGCATGCTAATTTTAAAAGCAACGATTGAAACTTGAGTACAGGGTATCCGTCCTTTCCACAAAAACACGACTGATGAAGTTTCGAAGATTCTACTGTATGTAAAAAAAAACAAAAAAAACACACACACCACAAAAACAATCAAATGATCACACAACAAAAAAGATCAATATAAAGCACAAATACAGAGTTATTTTACTAGTCCATTGAAGAAAGAACAAAAACAAACAAAAAGCAACTTTGTACCACATTATGAAACTCAATTTCAAGCCGCATAGAACACAAACAAAAAATTAGACGCGTAAAGGTGATAAAACATTTCTAAAACTTTGTTTCATTCAAGATAAGGCATCCGTTATATTTATAAGATAGTGTATGACATTGAAATGAGTTTCAGACTCTTGCACAAGAATTACCATTGAATCAATTACTAAAATTGAAACCCCCCCTTAAAAAAAAAAACAAGTCGCGTAAGGCGAAAATACAACATTTAGTCAAGGTCTGTCGAACTCACAGAATGAAACTGAACGCTCGTGGCAATGGCAGTGAAATTAAAGGCACAGTGCAGCTCACAGCCTTCGTTTTGCGTTTTTGTTGCAGCTGAGTGCATTTACAGTTCAAAAATCCTCCTATGATAGTAAAACAAACCCAAAACTACCCAACGACGACATCTGTGAAGCTCGACAGTTTCTTGTTCACGGAGTGCATAAATTAACCTAGTTATTACGTGGTGTTTGGTCGGAGTTCGATTCAACTGAGTGATTCCGGCCTCCATTTTGTTTTACACAAACTCATGATGACGTCTGACATAGTTTGCTTAGTGACGTGTCTTTTTGTGCATGATGTGGTGATCTACCTGATCTAAAATTAGATCCAAAAATAGGTCAAGACCAGCCGGGTCCGAGTACGAAATTAATTCGTAAAAAAATCGCAGTTCTTGACTCTTTGGGTGCAAGTCAATGAAACTTGGTAGCTCTTCTAACGGATAGCTGCCTTGAGGTATGACTAAAAGCCCCAGGGGCTCCGTGCTCCTGGATTTGACAAGTTCAGTACCTTTAACAATCCAGAAAAGCGGGGTAGCCGGGTTGCGCTGAGGAGGATAGCACGCTTTTCTATATCTCTATTCTTTTTAACTCTCTGAACGTGTTTTTAATCCAAACATATCATATCTATATGTTTTTTGGAATCAGGAACGGACAAGGAATAAGATGAAATAGTTTTTAAATCGATTTCGGATATTTAATTTTAATCATAATTTTTATATTTTTAATTTTCAGAGCTTGTTTTTAATCCGAATATAACATATTTATATGTTTTTGGAATCAGAAAATGATGAAGAATACGATAAACGTAATTTTGGATCGTTTTATAAAAATATAATTTTAATTACAATTTTCAGATTTTTAATGAACAAAGTCATTAATTAATTTTTAAGCCTCCAAGCTGAAATGCAATACCAAATTCCGGCCTTCGTCGAAGATTGCTTGGCCAAAATTTCAATCAATTTTATTGAAAAATGAGGGTGTGACAGTGCCGCCTCAACTTTTACAAAAAGCCGGATATGACGTCATCAAAGACATTTATCGAAAAAATGAAAATAACCTCTGGGGATATCATACCCAGGAACTCTCATGAAAAATTTCATAAAGATCGGTCCAGTAGTTTACTCTGAATCGTTATACACACAGACACACACACACAGACACACACACAGACACACACACAGACACACACAGACACACACACACACACACACACACACACACACACACACACACACACAGACACAGACACACACACACACACACACACACATACACCACGACCCTCGTCTCGATTCCCCACTCTATAACAAGTCGCGTAAGGCGAAATTACTACATTTAGTCAAGCTGTGGAACTCACAGAATGAAACTGAATGCACTGCATTTTTTCACAATGACCGTAGTCCGCCGCTTGTGCAAAACGGAGTGAAACTGACGAGCCTGTTCAGCGCGGTAGTGATTTCGCTGTGCTGCATAGCACGCTTTTCTGTACCTCTCTTCGTTTTAACTTTCTGAGCGTGTTTTTAATCCAAACATATCATATCTATATGTTTTTGGAATCAGGAACCGACAAGGAATAAGATGAAATTGTTTTTAAATCGATTTCGGAAATTTAATTTTGATCATCATTTTTATATTTTTAATTTTCAGAGCTTGTTTTTAATCCAAATATAACATATTTATCCCCGAGTACGCAGTACTAGGGTCCTGCAGACTTTAATTGTGTATCTGTCTGTTCGTTTCGACTTAACAGCTTATTGCTGGGAAACTACTGGGCGCAGTTCGTTCAAAAGTTGATACACTAACTTGATAATAGGTCCGATTGATCGTATTAAAACTTCATAATGTTACCTGGGACCTAAATGCGAAATAAATCGCAAAAACGACTCTTACCGGTGGGAGTTTTTGCGGTGGGAGGCTGGTCGCTTTGCGAACAGCCTGAACAAAAGGGCAGACTTGGGCGGCGAACACGTCACGCAGTGACGAGAAAAGCATGATTTCAGTGCAAGCCAGCCAGCGGGTGGGGATTAATTTGGTCTCGGCAAAGAAACTACAGTGCAGGTTTGGTCTCGGTGAGACTGAAAGAGAGACAGAGAGCACGAGAGAGAGCGACAGGGACACTGTGTCAGTGATTCAAGGTGGTGGCTTGGTGGCCAAAGGGATCCGGGTTCGATTCCCGGCATGGGCGGTCAATTTTTTTTTTTTTTTAATTCTTGTTTACTATTGTTTATTATGAACGTTTTAATGTTTAATTTTACTCTAATAGTTTTTTTAATTGTGTAAAATAAATAAATACTTTTTTTTTTTCTTTTTTTTTTTTTTTTTTTTTAAATCCAAGTGACCCGGGTTCGATTCTCGGCATGGGCGGTCTATTTTTTTTTTTTTAAATTCTTGTTTACAATTGTTTATTATGAACTTCTTAATGTTTTATTTTACTCTAATAATTTTTTTAATTGTGTAAAATAAATAAATATATATATATAATTTTTTTAAATCCACGTGCACAAGACAAAAAATTTCATACTGGGGGAGCGAGCCAGTCTCAAGAGTACTCGGGTCCAGCGCCAGCGTTTTTTATATGTTTTTGGAATCAGAAAATGATGTAGAATAAGATGAACGTAAATTTGAATCGTTTTATATAAAAAAAATGTATTACAATTTTCATATTTTTAATGACCAAAGCCATTAATTAATTTTTAAGCCACCAAGCTGAAATGCAATACCGTAGTCCGGTCTTCGTCGAAGATTGCTTTACAAAAATTTCAATCAATTTGATTGAAAAATGAGGGTGTGACAGTGCCGCCTCAACGTTTACAAACAGCCGCATATGACGTCATCAAAAGTATTTATCGAAAAAATGAAAAAAACGTCCGGGGATATCATTCCCAGGAACTCTCATGTCAAATTTCATAAAGATCGGTCCAGTAGTTTGGTCTGAATCGCTCTACACACACACACAGACAGACAGACAGACACACACACATACAACACGACCCTCGTCTCGATTCCCCCTCTATGTTAAAACATTTTGTCAAAACTTGACTAAATGTAAAAACAAGTCGCGTAAGGCGAAAATACAACATTTAGTCAAGTAGCTGTCGAACACACAGAATGAAACTGAACGCAATGCCATTTTTCAGCAAGACCGTATACTCGTAGCATCGTCAGTCCACCGCTCATGGCAAAGGCAGTGAAATTGACAAGAAGAGCGGAGTAGTAGTTGCGCTAAGAAGGATAGCACGCTTTTCTGTACCTCTCTTTGTTTTAACTTTCTGAGCGTGTTTTTAATCCAAACATATCATATCTATATGTTTTTGGAATCAGAAACCGACAAGGAATAAGATGAAAGTGTTTTTAAATTGATTTCGACAATTTAATTTTGATAATAATTTTTATATATTTAATTTTCAGAGCTTGTTTTTAATCCAAATATAACATATTTATATGTTTTTGGAATCAGAAAATGATGGAGAATAAGATGAACGTAAATTTGGATCGTTTTATAAATTTTTATTTTTTTTTACAATTTTCAGATTTTTAATGACCAAAGTCATTAATTAATTTTTAAGCCACCAAGCTGAAATGCAATACCGAAGTCCGGGCTTCGTCAAAGATTACTTGACCAAAATTTCAACCAATTTGGTTGAAAAATGAGGGCGTGACAGTGCTGCCTCAACTTTCACGAAAAGCCGGATATGACGTCATCAAAGACATTTATCCAAAAAATGAAAAAAACGTTCGGGGATTTCATACCCAGGAACTCTCATGTCAAATTTCATAAAGATCGGTCCAGTAGTTTGGTCTGAATCGCTCTACACACACACACGCACAGACAGACAGACGACAGACACACACTCATACACCACGACCCTCGTCTCGATTCCCCCTCTATGTTAAAACATTTAGTCAAAACTTGACTAAATGTAAAAAAAGGGAAGAAAAAAAAAAGAGAATAATAACAAAATTAAATTGGCCCAGTCAATAAAGCAAGACTTTTTTGATGACTAGCACTTCAGTCGATGAAACAAGACTATTTTGTTGACTGGCACTTCAGTCGATGAAACAAGACTATTTTGTTGACTAGCACTTCAGTCGATGAAACAAGACTATTTTGTTGACTGGCACTTCAGTCGATGAAACAAGACTATTTTGATGACTGGCACTTCAGTCGATGAAACAAGACTATTTTGATGACTGGCACTTCAGTCGATGAAACAAGACTATTTGGCAATTAGGTCTATGAAACAAGACTATCTGCATGGATAGCAATTCAGTCGATAAAACAAGACTATTTGGCAATTAGGTCCATGAAACAAGACTATCTGCATGGATAGCAATTCAGTCAATGAAACAAGACTATTTGGCAATTAGGTCTATGAAACAAGACTATTGTGAAGGAGATCACGAATAACACTGTAACAGGCAAAGTTTGACAGTGATATCCTCCACGCTTTTAGAGCGCTAACCAGAGATATAGCGTGACATAGCAAAGTGTGTTGCACACACTGTGGGTTCAGCTCACTGACCGAGAATAGTTGATGTTGTAAATCGCAACTAGGGTATTGTTACACTTTACCACTGTCCTTGGACATTGAGGGGTTGTCCAAGTAATCGGCCGGGAGGAAGGAAGCCCGGATAGATGCAACAGGAAAGCACTTAACAGGTAAATGGAATAAGCATTCTAATATCGCTGGAGTGTTTATCGCATAAGTTGAATCAACTAACACTGTAAACTGTAAACATAGCAGACAGATATCTAAGACAAGATGTCCGCTATTTATGTTGTGCAGTGCGTCGTATAACCGGTCTGAGAGGGAGATAGTGGCCAGATGACAAGTGTGAAGGATCTGAGAAGCCGCCGAAGTATCATAACTCTAGACCAGCATAGCTGAAATTCGACGGGATTTCGCGAAGTTATTGCGAAGGTTATGGTTGTCCGTATAGGTGGACCATAGAGGTCACAGGATGAGAGGAACTGGGTAGACCGAGGTCGCCAGTGGAAGGAATTAGTATCCTGATACATTTCCTAGTGAACGGCCATAGACGCTGTGTATATCTGTGTATAAACAGAGTTAAAATATGTCTATAAGATCTTAATTACATAAGATATAATGAGTGTTTAGTAGGCAGAGCAGACGGTGATTTGAGTCTGCCGGAATATGAACTGTAACAAGACTATCTGCAAGGATAGCAATTCAGTCGATGAAACAAGACCATATGAATGTCCTGTAAAGCAACCCCTAAAACACCACCATTGAAATGACGCAAGATGCAGTCACGGAAATAGCACTATTTTAATGACCAGTAATGCAGTGAATACAACAAGACAATTTGAAGGACCCACGATTTATTTGTTGAATTAGCACATGTCAACCAAAAGTGCATGCACTAAAACCACATAATTAGAATGACCCAAAGAGTAGTACGTAGACGAAACCATTGCTGCCTACAATGGAATCGGCCAACCCGCACATTAGAATGATCCACAACGAAACAACACCATGTGGGTGACCTGGAATGCCAGGAAATGAAACGACACCATAATAATTACTTGAAATGCAAGTCAATAAAACAAAATCATACATGTGTTAAACCACAAAGCAGTCAATTTAACAACGCTGTTGGGATGAACAACGAAACTGTGTTTGTAATCACGCCTCTCGAATTACCCACACAGCAGTCCGTGAAACCCACTAATATCAGGATACCGCACAAAGCAGTGTTTGTAACAACATCTGTATGACACACAAAGCAGTGTTTGTAACATCTGTATGACACACAAAGCAGTGTTTGTAACATCTGTATGACACACATAGCAGTGTTTATAACATCTGTATGACACACAAAGCAGTTTGAGTAACATCTGTATGACATACAAAGCAGTGTTTGTAACATCTGTATGACACACATAGCAGTGTTTGTAACATCTGTATGACACACATAGCAGTGTTTGTAACATCTGTATGACATACAAAGCAGTGTTTGTAACATCTGTATGACACACATAGCAGTGTTTGTAACATCTGTATGACACACAAAGCAGTGTTTGTAACATCTGTATGACACACAAAGCAGTGTTTGTAACATCTGTATGACACACAAAGCAGTGTTTGTAACATCTGTATGACACACAAAGCAGTGTGAGTAACATCTGTATGACACACAAAGCAGTGTTTGTAACATCTGTATGACACACAAAGCAGTGTTTGTAACATCTGTATGACACACAAAGCAGTGTTTGTAACATCTGTATGACACACAAAGCAGTGTTTGTAACAACATCTGTATGACACACAAAGCAGTGTTTGTAACATCTGTATGACACACATAGCAGTGTTTATAACATCTGTATGACACACAAAGCAGTTTGAGTAACATCTGTATGACATACAAACAGTGTTTGTAACATCTGTATGACACACATAGCAGTGTTTGTAACATATGTATGACATACAAAGCAGTGTTTGTAACATCTGTATGACACACAAAGCAGTGTTTGTAATATCATCTGTATGACACACAAAGCAGTGTTTGTAACATCTGTATGACACACAAAGCAGTGTTTGTAACATCTGTATGACACACAAAGCAGTGTTTGTAACATCTGTATGACACAAAAAATCAGTGTTTGTAACATCTGTATGACACACAAAGCAGTGTTTGTAACATCTGTATGACACACACAGCAGGGTTTATAACATCTGTATGACACACATAGCAGTGTCTGTAACATCTGTATGACACACAAAGCAGTGTTTGTAACATATGTATGACACAAATAGCAGTGTTTGTAACATCATCTGTAAGACACACATAGCAGTGTTTGTAACATCTGTATGACACACAAAGCAGTGTTTGTAACATATGTATGACACACAAAGCAGTGTTTGTAACATCTGTATGACACACAAAGCAGTGTTTGTAACATCTGTATGACACACATAGCAGTGTTTGTAACATCTGTATGACACACAAAGCAGTGTTTGTAACATCTGTATGACACACAAAGCAGTGTTTGTAACAACATCTGTATGACACACAAAGCAGTGTTTGTAACATCTGTATGACACACAAAGCAGTGTTTGTAACATCTGTATGACACACAAAGCAGTGTTTGTAACATCTGTATGACACACAAAGCAGTGTTTGTAACATCTGTATGACACACAAAGCAGTGTTTGTAACATCTGTATGACACACAAAGCAGTGTTTGTAGCAACATCTGTATGACACACAAAGCAGTGTTTGTAACATCTGTATGACACACAAAGCAGTGTTTGTAACATCTGTATGACACACAAAGCAGTGTTTGTAACATCTGTATGACACACAAAGCAGTGTCAGAAACATCTGCATGACCCAGATAGCAGTCAATGAAACAGCATGGCGATGACCCGTACTGGCAGCGAGCGTCACGAGGTGCACTGTGCACGCAGCCAGCACTGCACGCGGATCATGCTCACCACACTAAAAATCAATGACGCACGTGGCGCTTGTTTCGCCGCGCTGCTAAAATTAGAACAGTTCCTGACGAGCGGGTAATTTGGGGAACATTTTTTTGTAACACTGGATGACGCGATCTGTTGGTGTAGTGGCTGTGTTTTGATCGCGTTGTGAAACGAGTGGCATTGGCAAATAATGTTTTGAAATCAGAACAAGACGGCAGAGTGTCAACTTGTGCTGCACTGTCAGATTGTTCAGGGTGACAGCAATGAGTAAACAAACAAACAAACAACATAATACCATAAAGGGGTCATACATAACAAACAAACAACATAATACCATAAAGGGGTCACAAATAACAAACAAACAAACAAACAACATAATATCATAAAGGGGTCATAACATAACAAACAAACAAACAAACAAACAACATAATATCATAAAGGGGTCATAACATAACAAACAAACAAACAAACAACATAATACCATAAAGGGGTCATACATAACAAACAAACAACATAATACCATAAAGGGGTCACAAATAACAAACAAACAACAACATAATGAAATAAAGGGGTTACTGGGATGGCATTGATATACACTGGAACCTCCTGTTGGAGACCCACTGAATTAAGACTCCCTCCTGTTGGAGACCCACTGAATTAAGACTCCCTCCTGTTGGAGACCCACTGAATTAAGACTCCCTCCTGTTGAGACCCACTGAATTAAGACTCCCTCCTGTTGGAGACCCACTGAATTAAGACTCCCTCCTGTTGAGACCCACGGAATTAAGACTCCCTCCTGTTGAGACCCACTGAATTAAGACTCCCTCCTGTTGGAGACCCACTGAATTAAGACTCCCTCCTGTTGGAGACCCACTGAATTAAGACTCCCTCCTGTTGGAGACCCACTGAATTAAGACTCCCTCCTGTTGGAGACCCACTGAATTAAGACTCCCTCCTGTTGGAGACCCACTGAATTAAGACTCCCTCCTGTTGAAGACACACTGAATTAAGACTCCCTCCTGTTTTCAGATTGTCTGTTCATAACCTCTGTTAATACACATCAGCATCAACACATGACCCCCCGCGGGTTAGGGGGAAGAATTTACCCGATGCTCCCCAGCATGTCGTAAGAGGCGACTAACGGATTCTGTTTCTCTTTTTACCCTTGTTAGGCAAACAAAAAAAAAAGGTCTGTTTACGGTAACATAGGCCAAAAAAATAGGGTCGGTAGGTCGGGATTTTTTTTTTCTTTTTTCCAAAAAAACATATTTTTACGTCATTTTGCAAAAAAACCAAAAGTTTTTTTTGTTTTTTTTTCCCCAAATGGCAAAAAAAAGTCTAGGGTCGCGCGAAAAAAATAGGGTCGGTCGGGCCCGTTACCGTAAACTGACTATTTTTTTGGGGGGGGGCCTTAAGTGTTTCTTGTATAGAATATAGTCAATTTTTGTAAAGATTTTAGTCAAGCAGTATGTAAGAAATGTTAAGTCCTTTGTACTGGAAACTTGCATTCTCCCAGTAAGGTAATACATTGTACTACGTTGCAAGCCCCTGGAGCAAATTTTTGATTAGTGCTTTTGTGAACAAGAAACAATTGACAAGTGGCTCTATCCCATCTCCCCCCTTTCCCCGTCGCGATATAACCTTCGTGGTTGAAAACGACGTTAAACACCAAATAAAGAAAGAAATAAAGAAAGAAAGGCCCCACACTTATTTTGACTCGAGTTTTATGAATGCAGTTATGTAAGTGGTTTTTACTGCCCCATGACACTGCTGGTTGTTGATCTGTTGCAGACACAAGGGGAACAAGGGGATGGACTTGACCAGTGAAAATGACATGAAGACGTAAGTGGCAACTTTTATTTATTTTCTTGATTTGTCCGTTTGGTGGGTTCGTCAGTGGACCGGTTGGGTGATTGGTTGGATTGAATGGTGGAGTATTTTCACACTAAGATATTACTGAAACTGGTATTATTTGTCTGGTATAGATTTTTTTAAACGTTAAGGTGTTTAATGAGAAACATGGTAACTGAAGTCATCTGATAGTTGAAAAAACAATGGCAACAAGCCTTGTTTCTCGTAATTGCCATCGGGGAAACAGACGGAAAACGGAAGAGATAGTGTTTACAGCCTGACCTTAACTATGAGTTTTCGGTAAAAAGACTTCTGGAAATCTTCACGAAGTCGACTTGGGGCTGAATTAAGGACATTCTTGAAGGGCAGTGGGTTACGAACTGAAACATGGATCAATTGGACAATGGAGGTGACCAATGGTCAGATGTTGTGTTGGCCAAGCAAGGCAAGGGAATTGAATTGAATTGAATTGAACTTTATTTAACAAGGATTAAGATTTAAGGCTACGCCTTTTCTTACAATCTGTCCTTGGGACGCACAGACACACAATTATAAAATTGAAAAATTAAAAATTAAAAAGTTAAAAAGTTTACCAACAAAAGGTCAGAAAACCTCAGCCCGTGATGATAAAGATGATGATGATGATGAGGCATGAAGAGCATACATATATGTGCTTATTCATAAAATCAAATGCATACTATGCAAGTAATTATAAGTACAAGCTGGGACTAACGGAGAGACGTGCATTGGGCCTTTCTTTTTAAAGGAAACACAGCGCACGGTCATCAAGTCATAACATGTCTTTTAGAACCGTGAAAGCAAAGTTGATCACTTTGTTTTTATAAAGTCTTGAGTCAGCATTCCTAAACGCATACATGTCTTTGTTCATACTGTCTTGTCCTGGACTAAATCTTGGCTACAGCCTGTTGTTTATCAGGGGAAATAGCGAGCCAGACAAATAGTACCGGTTTCTTGTCGTTATGATTGTTGATAAGTCAGCACAACGTCTTGCTCTGCTATACAGTTACATGCATAATACCTGTCAATGCACGCAGCAGCATAACACCTGTAACAGGTACTTCTGGAGGAACTGAGGACACAGGTAAGTGTCGCAGAGATTTCTCAGGTAGATCATATCTCAGTCATGCAGGAGTTTTGTCATATCAGCAGTTTATTCAGTGAATTGGTTTTGTGGTTTTGGTGGTTCTGGTTGCATGATTGACTGTCTGTGTCTCTGTCTGTACCTGCGTGAAACAAGTTTGGGACAATCGATATTGACTGTCCATTTCAAATTGTTCACCTGAAACTGCTTGATTTCCTTGCTGTCACGGTGGTCGGTTTCCGCCATATCAATAAATGACAGCGTTGTGCGATGACATTTAATTCCTATGCTTGTTTTATACGCGTGTGATGGTAACATAATATACACATTGAGAAAAAGTCTTCTCTTGGAACTCTTTGATTTTGGCGTTTTGCCCCCACCCCTGTTACTCGAAACTGTTTGAGGCTCACAGACTGTGATTGGAATTGACTGTTTGAGGCTTACAGACTGTGATTGGAATTGACTGTTTGAGGCTTACAGACTGTGATTGGAATTGACTGTTTGAGGCTTACAGACTGTGATTGGAATTGACTGTTTGAGGCTTACAGACTGTGATTGGAATTGACTGTTTGAGGCTTACAGACTGTGATTGGAATTGACTGTTCAAAGGAGAGCGTAGTAGATTGATTGTACAAATAGAGAAGCGGGTAAAGGACAAATAGAGAAGCGGGTAAAGGAAAGAAAAAAGTAACAAACAATCAAACATTTAAATGGACAATTTAAAACAATATCGCGGGGAAAAAAATCATACAGGAATAAAACGGTCTCGACAAAAATCCCTTATTTGGAAACTTTGTGCAAGTTTGGAAGTAAAGGTAGACGAGACAAAGGTGAAGTTTGCAGAAAGATTCGTTTGTTGGCAAGTTTTTCTCGTGCAAGATCGATGGAGACATTGTGGGGGAAACACTGGGGTGGGATGAAGGGACGGGGTGGGTGAAAGCGGGGAGGGATGAGGCGCGGGTGGACTTGTCTTTCGTGGATCGATTTTGATCAAAACATGGTGTGCACAATTAGCATCAGTGGTGAAAGAGAAAACAAGTTGTAGCCTCAGTGTGCCAGAGTGTAAAAGTTGTGGCAAGGTGTGTGGAGTGGCGGTGAGACACTGAGTGTTGGTGAGAGCATGGCCGCTGAGTGTGGGTGCGGGTGACGAGCGAGACAGATCAGAGGCGGTGCAGGGCGATGCATGTTTATGACACTCGCCACAACTAATCCACACCACGCGATCGATGGCAGGAAGAGAGAGTTTTGGAAGTGAAGTAAAAAGGAAAGGGTGTCGGTGAGAGAGAGGAACATACCTTTGCCCCGCTGCCCGGCCCGTCAGGTGGTGGTGGTGGTGGTGGTGGTGGTGCCGTGAGAGGTTGGACCCTCGTGTCCTCCTCACTGTCCCGTGGCTTGTCTACATGGTCCCTACATCGCCGTCACACGTCACGTCACTCACTCTCCCGCCATTTGCCGCTGCTGTCCACCACCCCGTTACTGGGCTGAAAAGCGTGAAAAACGATCCCCCGTCATTGGCTGTCGTCATGGTAACAGTTGCTTGGCACGTGACCTGGTCAGGAAAAGGGCAGGCAACCGGTGTGTCGTCACGTCACGAAGTGCAGGGCTGCAGCGCAATGCAGCCTGCCGACAAGTGGTTGCAGCAAGACGGCAAGCAGGGAGGGACGAGGGGGGGGGGGGGGGAGGGGAGGGGAGGGAAGAAGCGACCTCAAGACAAAAATAGCCCCCCTGAGCTGTCTCTGCCCGCTTGCTGTTTTTTCTTCTCGTTGCGCAGTGAATGAAGCGCGCTGTCTCCAGTTTCTGTGGTTACCAGGGAGGCTGGGTCCCTAAATTGGAATTCTTTACCCCTCCCCCTCCCTCCCCCTTTCCGTGTCCATCCTTCTCCAGCCATTACAGCTCATAAACTGGCACCCCCTCTCCCCCCCTCCTCCCGCCCCCTTGTTGTTCTTGGTGAGCCTATCCGTCTTTGAGGCTCTGGTCGGCGACTGGTCCGTTCAGCAAATTGTGGCTGTGGTCGTGGTGGTGTCAGCGTTCTTGCCGCTGTTGCTGTTGCTGTGGTAGGGCCTGGCCGTGGTGAAGGTACCCGGCGTGGCTGTGGCTGGCAGCAACAGTTGTCCGTGTTGCGAGGCGCTCTCCTTCTCTTTCTCTTCTTCTTCTTGTCGCCTCCTATGCCCTTTTCGCTGGCTTCACGTTTTGTTGTTGTTGTTTTTTTTGCAGGGGAAAAATGACTGAGATTGCAAGAACGTGTTGAAACTGGTTTCACTGCCATGGTCTCGGCAATCTCAACAACCCCCATCACCACCCCCCGCCCCAGTCTCCACCCCCCTCCCTCCCTACCTTTTCCCTCACATTCTTACAGATTTCACTCCCTTAGCGATTTTTGCTTTGTCGTGACCCGGATTGTGGACCGTGAAGTGACCGCCTTTTTATCTGATGTCGTCCATCTTGATTCTGTCACTGCCTCTCTCTCTCTCTCTCTCTCTCTCTCTCTCTCTCTCTCTCTCTCTCTCTCTCTCTCTCTCTCTCTCTCTCTCATGCAAAATAGGAATAACAGGGTTCCTGTCTCCTGGATATTATAACCCAAGCAAATACAATATCATACTGATGCCCTGCTAGTATATTAGTCTTGTGGACTATTCGCACGAGCTGTGGTTTTCACACGATATTAACCCGTGGCCGTTGAAATTGTCTTGCGAACTATAATCACGAGGTGTGTTGTGCACACCTTATTGAGTGACATACCAGTGACATTGTTTGGGTGATAATTCGATTCAAGAGCATGGTTTGTGCACCATAGAGTGAGCGTCATACCAGTGACGTTGTCTTGGAGAATAACTGTATTCAAGAGCATGAATTGAACATCATAGTGCATGTTTTCAGCGGCACACCGTAGTAAGCTATCTACACGTGAGATAGTCTTGGGGGAATAACTGTATTCAAGAGGTGTTGTATATACAGTATAGTAAGCGTGTTATACTTGTCACATCGTATTTGGGAATATGATCACGAGCTGTGTTTCTGGTAAAATAGTGTTGGGTGGATATGACCAAGGGTTGTGTTGTGCACACGACTGTATAGCGTTACCCAGAGCAGCAGTAGAAACCTATAGCCCCGGGCCATGGTGTCTGCACGCCGCCTGACCTCTGAAGGTCACGCCCTCTGAAGATCATACTGCTAGGGCTTCGTCCCTGCAGCCATCACAGCACCCCCTCCCCCACTCACACAACCTCCCCCCCTTTCTGGGTAGTTTTGCTCTGTCGTTCTTGGAATGGAAAAGTCTGTGTTGTCGGTTTAACAACACTGCGCTCAGTGGTGGAATGGAATCCGAATACTTAATACAGAGTACAGACTATGTTATTGCCCAAGGTTGGGAACTTAATACAGAGTACAGACTATGTTATTGCCCAAGGTTGGGAACTTAATACAGAGTACAGACTATGTTATTGCCCAAGGTTGGAAACTTAATACAGAGTACAGACTATGTTATTGCCCAAGGTTGGGAACTTAATACAGAGTACAGACTATGTTATTGCCCAAGGTTGGGAACTTAATACAGAGTACAGACTATGTTATTGCCCAAGGTTGGGAACTTATTTGTATTGACATTGTGCTTCAGAATGATTCACTCCGGCCAAGCACACCCAACACACGCATGTATAATACGAATCAACGACATTAATTTAAGTACACACACTAACATTGTCAAGATAATCACTCTGTAACTTCCTCTCCTCAGTCTGTCAGTCCAGCATCATGACATATGGACGACGATGGCATTGGGACCCTTAAGTCTGTCAGTCCAGCATCATGACATATGGACGACGATGGCATTGGGACCCTTAAGTCTGTCAGTCCAGCATCATGACATATGGACGACGATGGCATTGGGACCCTTAAGTCTGTCAGTCCAGCATCATGACATATGGACGACGATGGCATTGGGACCCCTAAGTCTGTCAGTCCAGCATCATGACATATGGATGACGATGGCATTGGGACCCTTAAGTCTGTCCTTACCTGGGCTAAGTCGACTACGCTACGCGAAATATACTTCGCGAAGCTAGATGCACGAAGCTTTAGCACTGAGATTTCGGGAAAACTTCACAAAGTCGACTTCGGGCTCAATTAAGGAGCACCTTTACACAAGCGAAGGGTCATGCATGGCGTGTGAGCCTTGGGCAGTAGTCAGTCCTCTGGTGTGGGCCTTGGGCAGTAGTCAGTCCTCTGGTGTGAGCCTTGGGCAGTAGTCAGTCCTCTGGTGTGGGCCTTGGGCAGTAGTCAGTCCTCTGGTGTGGGCCTTGGGAAGTAGTCAGTCCTCTGGTGTGGGCCTTGGACAGTAGTCAGTCCTCTGGTGTGGGCCTTGGGCAGTAGTCAGTCCTCTGGTGTGGGCCTTGGGAAGTAGTCAGTCCTCTGGTGTGGGCCTTGGGAAGTAGTCAGTCCTCTGGTGTGGGCCTTGGGCAGTAGTCAGTCCTCTGGTGTGGGCCTTGGGTAGTGGTCAGTCCTCTGGTGTGGGCCTTGGGCAGTAGTCAGTCCTCTGGTGTGGGCCTTGGGCGGTAGTCAGTCCTCTGGTGTGAGCCTTGGGCAGTAGTCAGTCCTCTGGTGTGGGCCTTGGGAAGTAGTCAGTCCTCTGGTGTGGGCCTTGGATAGTAGTCAGTCCTCTGGTGTGGGCCTTGGGCAGTAGTCAGTCCTCTGGTGTGGGCCTTGGGCAGTAGTCAGTCCTCTGGTGTGGGCCTTGGGCAGTAGTCAGTCCTCTGGTGTGGCCCTTGGGCAGTAGTCAGTCCTCTGGTGTGGCCCTTGGGGAGTAGTCAGTCCTCTGGTGTGGGCCTTGGGCAGTAGTCAGTCCTCTGGTGTGGGCCTTGGGCAGTAGTCAGTTCTCTGGTGTGGGCCTTGGGCTGTAGTCAGTCCTCTGGTGTGGGCCTTGGGCTGTAGTCAGTCCTCTGGTGTGGGCCTTGGGCTGTAGTCAGTCCTCTGGTGTGGGCCTTGGGCTGTAGTCAGTCCTCTGGTGTGGGCCTTGGGCAGTAGTCAGTCCTCTGGTGTGGGCCTTGGGTAGTAGTCAGTCCTCTGGTGTGGGCCTTGGGCAGTAGTCAGTCATCTGGTGTGAGCCTTGGGCAGTAGTCAGTCCTCTGGTGTGGGCCTTGGGCAGTAGTCAGTCCTCTGGTGTGGGCCTTGGGCAGTAGTCAGTCCTCTGGTGTGGGCCTTGGGAAGTAGTCAGTCCTCTGGTGTGGGCCTTGGGTAGTAGTCAGTCCTCTGGTGTGGGCCTTGGGTAGTAGTCAGTCCTCTGGTGTGGGCCTTGGGCAGTAGTCAGTCCTCTGGTGTGGCCCTTGGGCAGTAGTCAGTCCTCTGGTGTGGGCCTTGGGAAGTAGTCAGTCCTCTGATGTGGGCCTTGGGCAGTAGTCAGTCCTCTGGTGTGGGCCTTGGGCAGTGGTCAGTCCTCTGGTGTGGGCCTTGGGTAGTGGTCAGTCCTCTGGTGTGGGCCTTGGGAAGTAGTCAGTCCTCTGGTGTGGGCCCTGGGCAGTAGTCAGTCCTCTGGTGTGAGCCTTGGGCTGTAGTCAGTCCTCTGGTGTGGGCCTTGGGCAGTAGTCAGTCCTCTGGTGTGGCCCTTGGGCAGTAGTCAGTCCTCTGGTGTGGGCCTTGGGCAGTAGTCAGTCCTCTGGTGTGGGCCTTGGGTAGTAGTCAGTCCTCTGGTGTGGGCCTTGGGTAGTAGTCAGTCCTCTGGTGTGGCCCTTGGGCAGTAGTCAGTCCTCTGGTGTGGGCCTTGGGAAGTAGTCAGTCCTCTGGTGTGGGCCTTGGGCAGTAGTCAGTCCTCTGGTGTGGCCCTTGGGCAGTAGTCAGTCCTCTGGTGGGGGCCTTGGGAAGTAGTCAGTCCTCTGGTGTGGGCCTTGGGAAGTAGTCAGTCCTCTGGTGTGGCCCTTGGGCAGTAGTCAGTCCTCTAGTGTGGGCCTTGGGAAGTAGTCAGTCCTCTGGTGTGGGCCTTGGGAAGTAGTCAGTCCTCTGGTGTGGGCCTTGGGAAGTAGTCAGTCCTCTGGTGTGGGCCTTGGGCAGTAGTCAGTCCTCTGGTGTGGGCCTTGGGAAATAGTCAGTCCTCTGGTGTGGGCCTTGGGCAGTAGTCAGTCCTCTGGTGTGGGCCTTGGGCAGTAGTCAGTACTCTGGTGTGGGCCTTGGGCAGTAGTCAGTCCTCTGGTGTGGGCCTTGGGAAGTAGTCAGTCCTCTGGTGTGGGCCTTGGATAGTAGTCAGTCCTCTGGTGTGGGCCTTGGGTACTAGTCAGTCCTCTGGTGTGGGCCTTGGGCAGTAGTCAGTCCTCTGGTGTGGGCCTTGGACAGTAGTCAGTCCTCTGGTGTGGGCCTTGGGAAGTGGTCAGTCCTCTGGTGTGGGCCTTGGGCAGTAGTCAGTCCTCTGGTGTGGGCCTTGGGCAGTGGTCAGTCCTCTGGTGTGGGCCTTGGGTAGTGGTCAGTCCTCTGGTGTGGGCCTTGGGAAGTAGTCAGTCCTCTGGTGTGGGCCCTGGGCAGTAGTCAGTCCTCTGGTGTGAGCCTTGGGCTGTAGTCAGTCCTCTGGTGTGGGCCTTGGGCAGTAGTCAGTCCTCTGGTGTGGCCCTTGGGCAGTAGTCAGTCCTCTGGTGTGGGCCTTGGGCAGTAGTCAGTCCTCTGGTGTGGGCCTTGGGTAGTAGTCAGTCCTCTGGTGTGGGCCTTGGGTAGTAGTCAGTCCTCTGGTGTGGCCCTTGGGCAGTAGTCAGTCCTCTGGTGTGGGCCTTGGGAAGTAGTCAGTCCTCTGGTGTGGGCCTTGGGCAGTAGTCAGTCCTCTGGTGTGGCCCTTGGGCAGTAGTCAGTCCTCTGGTGTGGGCCTTGGGAAGTAGTCAGTCCTCTGGTGTGGGCCTTGGGAAGTAGTCAGTCCTCTGGTGTGGCCCTTGGGCAGTAGTCAGTCCTCTAGTGTGGGCCTTGGGAAGTAGTCAGTCCTCTGGTGTGGGCCTTGGGAAGTAGTCAGTCCTCTGGTGTGGGCCTTGGGAAATAGTCAGTCCTCTGGTGTGGGCCTTGGACAGTAGTCAGTCCTCTGGTGTGGGCCTTGGGAAATAGTCAGTCCTCTGGTGTGGGCCTTGGACAGTAGTCAGTCCTCTGGTGTGGGCCTTGGGTAGTAGTCAGTCCTCTGGTGTGGGCCTTGGGCAGTAGTCAGTCCTCTGGTGTGGGCCTTGGGAAGTAGTCAGTCCTCTGGTGTGGGCCTTGGGCAGTAGTCAGTCCTCTGGTGTGGGCCGTGGGCAGTAGTCAGTCCTCTGGTGTGGGCCTTGGGAAGTAGTCAGTCCTCTGGTGTGGGCCTTGGGCAGTAGTCAGTCCTCTGGTGTGAGCCTTGGGAAGTAGTCAGTCCTCTGGTGTGGGCCTTGGGCAGTAGTCAGTCCTCTGGTGTGGGCCTTGGGCAGTAGTCAGTCCTCTGGTGTGGGCCTTGGGTAATAGTCAGTCCTCTGGAGTGGCTTGAGGCTGGACAAGGAAGGCTCACAGACTCGGGTGTAGGCTGACATTGCGGGTCCTACTTTCTTCTTTTTCCTTCTCTCTCGTTGCTGTTTCAAATATTGAACAGATCGCTTTCGCTCGCATTTCAATATTTAAAAAAAAAAAATCTTGTAAATAGAAGACCCCAACAACTCCAGTGATGACAGTACCAGCAACCCCCCACAGAGAATCCGCAAGAAACCCCATTACCTCAAAGACTATGTTCCCTGAAAAATCAGAACTTACATAATGTAAAGTCTCAATTAGAAGGAAAATCCAGACAGAAAGACAGTAATCATTTCTTATGTCTTCTAGCAACTTTCGGTTTTTTGAATGACTTGATTGCAGCTAAGCTGAACCTTTCAGTAATACTCCGACGTCTAGTCACCCTGTGTTTGTAATCTCCCATTCTGAGTCAGTTTAATCATTGTATAAATAACCTGTGTTGAGGAAACGCTGAGTGACATTCCGGACGATAAACAATACATGAAGTTCATACCAAGTGAATCACCATCAAGTGTTTTTATTGACAATATAAAACATGACATTCTGTTTGATATCTGACAGTGTATGATTCAAGTCATAATCGTGTTGGTCAATTATTTGAATGAACAGCTATGAAGCATTGTTTAGTACAGAAAGCCAATGATGAATTATTTCAGAATTATGCAGCAGCTCGATAAAGTAATCTTTGTATAAATTACTGAATAAGCGTGAAATTTAATTCTAAGGTAAGGAGGGATGTAGTGTCCTCAATCTGAAACTGGTTTCTGTACCTGATAGTTTTAAGCCAGTGATAATGTAGTTCTACGAGATTCCGGTATTAAGACAGACAAGATGGCTGCACGATTATCCATGTAAGCAATGTACCATACAGCCAAAGAAAAGAACCCTTACAGTTTCCTGAAACACACTAGCTGTGTTAGTACGTGTTGTATGCGTGTGTGTGAGTTCCACCTACACACTACACTACACCACTACAGTCTCCTTGTCCGATTCGGATTGAAAACTAGACCATGAAACGTGAGGAGGGTAGGGGGGGGGGGAAGAAAATGGGGGTGTCTGGCGGCCTACATAAATGGAAGGATAATTCCGAGGAACACTGTTATCGCGTCTTGTGTTGCTCGCGCTGTCTCGTCTCCTTGTTGCACGTGCATGTGGACTGACGTCTGCACAGCTCGTGTTGCAACTGACAGTATTCATGGTGTTGATAGTGCGATAGTTCTCTGCCACCCATTGTACAGCTTGACACAACTACACCCTTGGCCGGTGTTCAGTTAGGTTGTGTGTGCAATGTTTGTGATGCTCGTTCGTCAGATACAGTTCAGTCACATGATAGTCTTTAGTTTCGTAACTCTTGTCTGGCCGAGGTGCAAGTATATGATATATCTATATTATATTACCGTCGTGTTCACTTTAAGGAAGCTTATGTGTGATTTAATGATATCCTCTTTTTGTCCCCTTACTATCCTTTGTCCTTACCCACGTGACCTGGTTAAGGTCTGGGTGGTGAGCGACCGGACACGACGGTTGGTGGTGTGTCTGTGGTCATCATGGCCCTTGTTGCCAGTTGGTCAGTGTGCGTCACTCAACCACGGTTACTTACTCCTATCCAGGTTTCCCAATTGCTTCGTTTCCGGCCGATTTATGTGGAGCACGTGATGCGCACAAAAAATATTGGCGGTCTAGAAGTGTCGTCTGCGCAATGATCGCGGCGGCGCCCGCGGCTTTCTTGACCGCCAAGGACGACCGCGCACGTTGTGATACGTCATTCGTTAGACCTCAATATAGGGGTCTAGCTTTGGAAGTGAAAGGGAGATGATCTGTGATTGGTATCTTGTACTCGGGCACCACCATTTATAATAGACAGAACTCAGATACAAACCAACTGCAAGAAGAATTATTCTTTGAGAACATTGTGGTTTGGCCTTCGTGTTGGGTGAGGTATGTAAAACAACAGCTGTATAGCGTGTAGAGTTGACCCTCTCGGCGTGTAGAGTTGACCCTCTCGGCATGTAGAGTTGACCCTCTCGGCGTGTAGAGTTGATCCTCTCGGCATGTAGAGTTGACCCTCTCGGCGTGTAGAGTTGACCCTCTCGGCATGTAGAGTTGACCCTCTCGGCGTGTAGAGTTGACCCTCTCGGCATGTAGAGTTGACCCTCTCGGCATGTAGAGTTGACCCTCTCGGCGTGTAGAGTTGACCCTCTCGGCGTGTAGAGTTGACCCTCTCGGCGTGTAGAGTTGACCCTCTCGGCATGTAGAGTTGACCCTCTCGGCGTGTAGAGTTGACCCTCTCGGCATGTAGAGTTGACCCTCTCGGCGTGTAGAGTTGACCCTCTCGGCGTGTAGAGTTGACCCTCTCGGCGTGTAGAGTTGACCCTCTCGGCATGTAGAGTTGACCCTCTCGGCATGTAGAGTTGACCCTCTCGGCGTGTAGAGTTGACCCTCTCGGCATGTAGAGTTGACCCTCTCGGCATGTAGAGTTGACCCTCTCGGCGTGTAGAGTTGACCCTCTCGGCGTGTAGAGTTGACCCTCTCGGCGTGTAGAGTTGACCCTCTCGGCGTGTAGAGTTGACCCTCTCGGCGTGTAGAGTTGACCCTCTCGGCATGTAGAGTTGACCCTCTCGGCATGTAGAGTTGACCCTCTCGGCGTGTAGAGTTGACCCTCTCGGCATGTAGAGTTGACCCTCTCGGCGTGTAGAGTTGACCCTCTCGGCGTGTAGAGTTGACCCTCTCGGCATGTAGAGTTGACCCTCTCGGCATGTAGAGTTGACCCTCTCGGCGTGTAGAGTTGACCCTCTCGGCATGTAGAGTTGACCCTCTCGGCGTGTAGAGTTGACCCTCTCGGCGTGTAGAGTTGACCCTCTCGGCATGTAGAGTTGACCCTCTCGGCATGTAGAGTTGACCCGCTCGGCGTGTAGAGTTGACCCTCTCGGCATGTAGAGTTGACCCTCTCGGCATGTAGAGTTGACCCTCTCGGCATGTAGAGTTGACCCTCTCGGCATGTAGAGTTGACCCTCTCGGCATGTAGAGTTGACCCTCTCGGCATGTAGAGTTGACCCTCTCGGCATGTAGAGTTGACCCTCTCGGCGTGTAGAGTTGACCCTCTCGGCGTGTAGAGTTGACCCTCTCGGCGTGTAGAGTTGACCCTCTCGGCGTGTAGAGTTGACCCTCTCGGCGTGTAGAGTTGACCCTCTCGGCGTGTAGAGTTGACCCTCTCGGCATGTAGAGTTGACCCTCTCGGCGTGTAGAGTTGACCCTCTCGGCATGTAGAGTTGACCCTCTCGGCTTGTAGAGTTGACCCTCTCGGCATGTAGAGTTGACCCTCTCGGCGTGTAGAGTTGACCCTCTCGGCGTGTAGAGTTGACCCTCTCGGCGTGTAGAGTTGACCCTCTCGGCATGTAGAGTTGACCCGCTCGGCGTGTAGAGTTGACCCGCTCGGCGTGTAGAGTTGACCCTCTCGGCATGTAGAGTTGACCCGCTCGGCGTGTAGAGTTGACCCTCTCGGCGTGTAGAGTTGACCCTCTCGGCATGTAGAGTTGACCCGCTCGGCGTGTAGAGTTGACCCTCTCGGCATGTAGAGTTGACCCTCTCGGCGTGTAGAGTTGACCCTCTCGGCGTGTAGAGTTGACCCTCTCGGCGTGTAGAGTTGACCCTCTCGGCATGTAGAGTTGACCCTCTCGGCATGTAGAGTTGACCCTCTCGGCATGTAGAGTTGACCCTCTCGGCGTGTAGAGTTGACCCTCTCGGCATGTAGAGTTGACCCTCTCGGCATGTAGAGTATACCCTCTCGGCATGTAGAGTTGACCCTCTCGGCGTGTAGAGTATACCCTCTCGGCATGTAGAGTTGACCCTCTCGGCATGTAGAGTTAACCCTCTCGGCGTGTAGAGTTGACCCTCTCGGCGTGTAGAGTTGACCCTCTCGGCGTGTAGAGTTGACCCTCTCGGCGTGTAGAGTTGACCCTCTCGGCATGTAGAGTTGACCCTCTCGGCATGTAGAGTTGACCCTCTCGGCGTAGTTACACACGACAGGTCGCACTGTACGGGTGACGGGCAGGGAGTGACAGCAGTGACAGGGGCGCCCTCGCTGAAGCCTGGCGCTGCACGTGCACAGCGTGGTGCAGGGGACAGTGCGAGCCTGACTGCCTGCCTGACAGCGAGACAAAGCCAGGCTGCTTATTAATCATCAAGCCTCACAAGTCGCCCTCCTCGCTGTGATCATGTCGTCGTGGCTGTTGATGCCGCTGCTGCTGGTGATGATGAAAGTCGGTCAGGGGTGCGTGGAGGTGGTGGGGGTAGGAGGGATGGGGTTGATGTGATGGACGCAACGCGGTCAGACCGTTACGCTGTCTGCTGACCGGCACAGCACCGTGTGACGTCATATCACGTTCAGATACCCTGGAAATGATTACAATACTGCCTCCTCTCTCTCTCTCACACACACTCTCTCTGTCTCTCTCTCTCTCACACACACTCTGTCTGTCTCTCTCACACACACTCTCTCTGTCTCTCTCTCACACTCTCTCTCTCTCTCTCTCACACACACTCTCTGTCTCTCTCTCTCTCACACACACTCTGTCTGTCTCTCTCTCTCACACACACTCTGTCTGTCTCTCTCTCTCACACACACTCTCTCTGTCTCTGTCTCTCTCACACACTCTCTGTCTCTCTCTCTCTCACACACACTCTCTGTCTCTCTCTCTCACACACTCTGTCTCTCTCTCACACACACTCTCTCTGTCTCTCTCTCTCTCACACACACTCTCTGTCTCTCTCTCTCACACACACACTCCCTGTCTCTGTGTCTGTCTGACCGCTTTGTGTAGGGTTTCTTTATCGTCGGGGCAATGTAAGAAATGAAAATATCAAGAGCAATGCAGAAACAATATTACCTTTTTTTGTTCGTCCACAGCCGCCTAAATCATTCACGGAGCTTTCGCAACCGATCTCTACTCAGTCGCGCTTAATAAATTAAGAATTATGTCTAAATGTGTAACCCCCCCAACACACACAAACCTACACCACGCTTCTCCGTCAGTCCTGGTTTTTTTTGCGAACGATTTGCAGATGTATATCAACCCCCTCCCCCCCCCACCCACCCCCCAACACACCACCCCCACCCCCGAGCCTTTTGGGCTGGCTATAACTTTCAGCTCATTTCACGTAATGATTTTTTTTCTCTCCCTGCACGAGATGGTATTCTCTGAGTCATATTTTCCACTATGTTTTTAACGTGTGATAAACGCTTCATAAATTGTATGTATAGCCTTTCCTGTTTTCCAGTCTTGATTTCACAAGGTTGGCAGTCTGTCTGTTTCGGATTTCTTTGAATTTGTTGCTGCCCCTGTCGGTGTCGGTGTCTGGGTGCCGGGTTACGCTGTGGTGATTATCTCCCTCACGTATTGTGGTGTGTGTGTGTGTGTGTGTGTGTGTGCGTGGTGTGTGTGTCTGTGTGTCTGTGTGTGTGTGAGTGACTGTGTGTGTATGTGTATATGTGTGTGTGTGTGTGTGTTTGTGTGTGTATGTGTGTGTGTGGTGTTATTTGCCGTTGAACTTGGAATGACTTGAGCATGCCGACGAGACCTTTCCAAACTGTACAAGGAAGAGACAGGGATACACCATTCGCTAAAAGAAATTTAGAATTTACTTAACTGTGTTGTGCAAGAGAGGAGGAGGCAGATGACGAGTCAAGTTTTGATGAAGAGATAAAACAGGATCAAGCAGACTTGTAGACATGTGGTTGAATAAAAAAACAAACACACACACACACACAAAAAGACCCACAAACACACCAGCTAACGTGGTAGTGAAGAGAGTGACGTGATCAGAGCAGTGTTGACCCCAGCATGCAGGTGAGGTGTTGTTGTGTTGTGGGACATCATGATACGGGCGTGTACCGCACTAAACCGTGCTTGTGCATTTATCACCCGGCCACACTTCACCCCACCCCGTCCCGTGCACTAGCAGCCTGCCCCTGGCCGTGTGGAGGTGGGAGGGCATGTCCGTCGTGCACCGAGCTACCCTGGTGAGAACTCGCTCACCTCTAGCGCTCGTCAGGTGACAGGTGTCTAATCCACGTAGGTCTGTGGTAAGTCAGTGGTTTCAGCTACAGTGGACAGTGCTTTCAGCTACAGTGGACAGTGCTTTCAGCTACAGTGGACAGTGCTTTCAGCTACAGTGGACCCCTTTAAAGACCTCGAACAATCTGAGAAAATCAGGGTTTAAAAAGGAGGGGATCTTAAAGTGGAGGAGGTCTGAAAGTGGAGGTGAGCAGCAGCAGTCAGCAGCGGGCTGTGTTGCCGAGTCGTCATGGTCGTCTGAAGCATATCACTGGTAACAGCAAGGTAGCGTCACAAGCTTTTCAATCAGCACCGGTGTGTGTTTCCGAGTCGTCATGGTCGTCTGAAGCATATCACTGGTAACAGCAAGGTCATGCCAAGGATGCTGAACCGGGTTTGACAATAATCATGAGTAGCTAGTGAATGTTTGTGTAACGTTAAAAAACAACTTTGCCAAAACTTTGGCAACACAAAATAATTATTGGTGGTCAGGAAAAATAATAACATGACAGGGTTTGTTTTCTTGGCCTGTTGGCGCAGGAAGCACGTACACCACGGCTGTATACCGCGCAGTATGGCGATACCATGTAATGTGGGTCGTACACCGGATGATGACGGTGCTATCACAAGGACATTATGTCTGCCCTACTTTCATACCCGCTTATTTCTGGCCGTTAAACCCCGGGTGCGCAGACAGACGGCGGTAAGACAACACCCGTAAAGCTACACCTCTACTTGCACCTCTCACTGCTGGCTTGCTTGCTGGCTTGCTTGCTGCACGCAGCTCTCCGCCGTCGTGGCCACGCTACCCGGCTGTTCCTGGTCTCTTGGACTGTTAGCCTTTGTCGGCATCTGCTGTGTCGTCTACTTATCATTCTCTGGTCTCCTATAGACTGTTAGCCTTTGTCTATCTGCTGTGTCGTCTACTTATCATTCTCTGGTCTCCTAGACTGTTAGCCTTTGTCTATATCTGCTGTGTCGTCTACTTATCATTCTCTGGTCTCCTAGACTGTTAGCCTTTGTCTATCTGCTGTGTCGTCTACTTATCATTCTCTGGTCTCCTAGACTGTTAGCCTTTGTCTATATCTGCTGTGTCTTCTACTTATCATTCTCTGGTCTCCTATAGACTGTTAGCCTTTGTCTATATCTGCTGTGTCGTCTACTTATCATTCTCTGGTCTCCTATAGACTGTTAGCCTTTGTCTATATCTGCTGTGTCTTCTACTTATCATTCTCTGGTCTCCTAGACTGTTAGCATTTGTCTATCTGCTGTGTCGTCTACTTATCATTCTCTGGTCTCTCTCTTTGTCTTCATCTCTCTCTTTGTCTTTATCTCTCACTCTGTTTGTCTGTCTTCATCTCTCTCGTTGTCTTTATCTCTCACTCTGTCTTCAATCTCTCTCTTTGTCTTTATCCCTTGCTCTGTCTGTCTGTCATTATCTCTCTCTTTGTCTATATCCCTCGCTCTGTCCGTCTGTCTTCATCTCTCTTTGTCTATATCTCACACTCTGTCTGTCTTCAATCTCTCTCTTTGTCTATATCCCTCGCTCTGTCCGTCTGTCTTTATCTCTCTCTCTTTGTCCATATCCATCGCTCTGTCTGTCTTCATCTCTCTCTTTGTCTATATCTCTCACTCTGTCTGTCTGTCTTCATCTCTCTCTTTGTCTTTATCCCTCGCTCTGTCCGTCTGTCTTCATCTCTCTCTTTGTCTTTATCTCTCTCTCTCTCTTTGTCTGCATCTCTATATCCCTCGCTCTGTACGTCTGTCTTTATCTCTCTCTTTGTCTTTATCTCTCGCTCTGTCTGTCTTCATCTCTCTCTTTGTCTATATCTCTCGCTCTGTCTGTCTGTCTTCATCTCTCTCTTTGTCTTTATCCCTCGCTCTGTCCGTCTGTCTTCATCTCTCTCTTTGTCTTTATCTCTCTCTCTCTCTCTTTGTCTGCATCTCTATATCCATCGCTCTGTCTGTCTTCATCTCTCTCTTTGTCTATATCCCTCGCTCTGTTCGACTGTCTTCATCTCTCTCTTTGTCTTTATCTCTCACTCTGTCTGTCTTCAATCTCTCTCTTTGTCTTTATCCCTCGCTCTGTCCGTCTGTCTTCATCTCTCTCTTTGTCTTTATCTCTTTCTCTCTCTTTGTCTGCATCTCTATATCCCTCGCTCTGTCTGTCTTCATCTCTCTCTTTGTCTTTATCTCTCGCTCTGTCTGTCTGTCTTCATCTCTCTCTTTGTCTTTATCTCTCGCTCTGTCTGTCTGTCTTCATCTCTCTCTTTGTCGTTATCTCTCACTCTGTCTTCAATCTCTCTCTTTGTCTATATCCCTCGCTCTGTCTGTATGTCTGTCTTCATCTCTCTCTTTGTCTTTATCCCTCGCTCTGTCTGTCTTCATCTCTCTCTTTGTCTTTATCCCTCGCTCTGTCTGTCTTCATCTCTCTCTTTGTCTTTATCTCTCGCTCTGTCTGTCTGTCTTCATCTCTCTCTTTGTCTTTATCCCTCGCTCTGTCTGTCTTCATCTCTCTCTTTGTCTTTATCCCTCGCTCTGTCTGTATGTCTGTCTTCATCTCTCTCTTTGTCTATATCTCTCGCTCTGTCTGTCTGTCTTCATCTCTCTCTTTGTCTTTATCCCTCGCTCTGTCTGTCTTCATCTCTCTCTTTGTCTTTATCTCTCTCTCTCTTTGTCTGCATCTCTATATCCCTCGCTCTGTCTGTCTTCATCTCTCTCTTTGTCTATATCTCTCACTCTGTCTGTCTTCATCTCTCTCTTTGTCTTTATCTCTCGCTCTGTCCGTCTGTCTTCATCTCTCTCTTTGTCTATATCTCTCTCTCTCTCTTTGTCTGCATCTCTCTCTTTGTCTATATCTCTCACTCTGTCCGTCTGTCTTCATCTCTCTCTTTGTCTTTATCTCTCGCTCTGTCCGTCTGTCTTCATCTCTCTCTTTGTCTATATCTCTCGCTCTGTCTGTCTGTCTTCATCTCTCTCTTTGTCTTTATCTCTCGCTCTGTCTGTCTGTCTTCATCTCTCTCTTTGTCTATATCTCTCACTCTGTCCGTCTGTCTTCATCTCTCTCTTTGTCTTTATCTCTCGCTCTGTCTGTCTGTCTGCATCTCTCTCTTTGTCTATATCTCTCTCTCTCTCTCTTTGTCTGCATCTCTCTCTTTGTCTTTATCTCTCTCTCTCTCTTTGTCTTTATCTCTCTCTCTCTCTTTGTCTGCATCTCTATATCCCTCGCTCTGTCTGTCTTCATCTCTCTCTTTGTCTATATCTCTCACTCTGTCTGTCTTCATCTCTCTCTTTGTCTTTATCTCTCGCTCTGTCCGTCTGTCTTCATCTCTCTCTTTGTCTATATCTCTCTCTCTCTCTTTGTCTGCATCTCTCTCTGTGTCTATATCTCTCACTCTGTCCGTCTGTCTTCATCTCTCTCTTTGTCTTTATCTCTCGCTCTGTCCGTCTGTCTTCATCTCTCTCTTTGTCTATATCTCTCTCTTTTTCTACATCTCTCTCTTTGTCTATATCTCTCTCTCTCTCTTTGTCTGCATCTCTATATCCCTCGCTCTGTCTGTCTTCATCTCTCCCTTTGTCTATATCTCTCGCTCTGTCTGTCTTCATCTCTCTCTTTGTCTATATCTCTCACTCTGTCTGTCTGTCTTCATCTCTCTCTTTGTCTATATCTCTCGCTCTGTCTGTCTTCATCTCTCCCTTTGTCTTTATCTCTCGCTCTGTCTGTCTTCATCTCTCTCTTTGTCTTTATCTCTCGCTCTGTCTGTCTTCATCTCTCTCTTTGTCTATATCTCTCGCTCTGTCTGTCTTCATCTCTCCCTTTGTCTTTATCTCTCGCTCTGTCTGTCTGTCTTCATCTCTCTCTTTGTCTATATCTCTCGCTCTGTCTGTCTGTCTTCATCTCTCTCTTTGTCTTTATCCCTCGCTCTGTCTGTCTTCATCTCTCTCTTTGTCTTTATCCCTCGCTCTGTCTCTTTGTCTTTATCTCTCGCTCTGTCTGTCTTCATCTCTCTCTTTGTCTTTATCCCTCGCTCTGTCTGTATGTCTGTCTTCATCTCTCTCTGTCTTTATCTCTCGCTCTGTCTATCTTTTTCTTTGTCTTTATCTCTCGCTCTGTCTGTCTGTCTTCATCTCTCTCTTTGTCTTTATCTCTCGCTCTGTCTGTCTGTCTGTCTTCATCTCTTTATTTGTCTTTATCTCTCGCTCTGTCTGTCTGTCTGTCTTCATCTCTCTCTTTGTCTTTATCTCTCGCTCTGTCTGTCTGTCTGTCTTCATCTCTTTATTTGTCTTTATCTCTCGCTCTGTCTGTCTCACGTCTGGCTCAGTCCGTCTGTCTTCGTTTCTCGCCGGCTCTGTTGGTCTTTTTTTGGTTTAACCTGTCACTCTAACAGCATAGTGACCCCACCGCCAACAACTCACCGTCCCAACAACTCACCGTCCCAACAACTCACCGTCCCAACAACTCACCGTCCCAACAACTCACCGTCCCAACAGAAACACTTTAAACTCACCGTCCCAACAGAAACACTTTAAACTCACCGTCCCAACAGAAACACTGGCTGCCGTCAGACACAACAACCATCGCCACGGGGGAAACAAGACAAAAACACCTGAAAGAAAACACAATTCTTTCGGGACTGGGGGAGTACCGGTAGCTGTGAGCGGTGTAGCAGAGAGCGATTCGGCGTGACCCGGTGGCTGCACGCTTGTTGTGACTGGCTGCTGCTCGTGCCTCTCGTCTGACCTACATTCTACCCCAGCCCTCGCCTCACCTGGCCTCCTACCTGCTTGGTGGCGGGGTGCTGAGCTCAGCACTTAGTGGCGTGATCAATCGGGTCAACAAACCGCCCGTCACGGGTCGATGGCCGGGTGGCGGCGTCAATGGAGCCAGCAGACATGTCGTCACGGGTCGATGGCGTCACGCTGAGGGCGCTGAGTGTCCTCACCCGGTAGACAAACAAAGCACGCGCCGCCGGTCGATGGCCCAGTGAGCGAGGGACACGGGTGGCTGCATCCGGCTGGACTGGTTGCGGTCAATACGGTCTTTGCTGTGTCGGGTGGAACGCCGCTCTGACTGTCTGGGACACGATGCTGGCACTGCTATCGGTGCAGGCGGGTGGAAGGTGATGATAGTGGAGAGAGGAATAGGTGGAAGGTGGTGATAGCTGAACGGGTGGGACTGGAGGTGGTGTTAGCGGGGAGAGGACCGGGTGGGACTGGAGGTGGTGTTGGCGGGGAGAGGACGGGGTGGGTGGGGCACAGTGGCTGAAGTGTGAGCCTCAAGTGGCCTTGCCATCAGGGATAAGGACGGGTGCCAATGAAGAGCGAGTGTGGCTCAGTGGGACGACACGGGACCAGGACAACACTGGGAGGTCGTCGAGAATCCATACCTCAATGAGGTAACAGTGAAGAAACACGTGCATGTTGTGGCGGTAACCAGGGCTTGTAGTCAGGTAGGAGAGGTGTCAGTGTGTCAGTGTGTCAGTCAGCCCCCCTCAACCCCGGGCTATCATTTGCTTATGAAGATCATGATGTTGTTCCATTGCTTAGTCAGTCCTAGAAATAATGTCCTAGACCTGTCTTACCTTGCTGTTATTAGTATTTTTGCCCTCTTTCATTACGATGCTATGGTATTTCTGTGGGTCTCCACATGTGTTTGTTTATAAGGCGGAAGTGACCTCCCCTTGTACACAACAGGCCCTCAGAGGAAGCCTACGGACAGACTAGAATGGAACATGCACATAACACAGAAGGTCTGCACAGCACACTCACACACAGCAATACAGCACACCGTCTTGTACCTCCTTCTGCCCTGCCGAAGTCGGGGTATCCTTTTTAATCCACCGAACAATTAATATCCACAGCCATGTGTGTCTCCTGCCTCCGAACACACACGCTACAGAGCTCGACTCGATGTGCGCAGTTTCGTATAAAAATTATTTTCCAAATTTCCCCACTGTGTTTTATAAAATAATCATATTATGAAAGCACATACATTCTTATCTTAGTTGTTATGTATTCATTGTTAGAAAACATCGGCATTATTCATGTTTTACTTTAAACGCAATCATTGTTATTTATAGATCACAGGCACTTGATGTAAGTAGGTCACACGTGTAAATGTTGTGCCCAGTCCTTGTTTTTGTTTCTGTTATTATTTTAGTTAGCAGGTCTAGTTGAGCACGTATTAAGTATCATGTACCCACTACTAGTCATTGTGCATTTTAGTTAATGGACTGATGATGTCATTTGTATGGAGTCGACGCACGTGCGAGGATATGTATGTGTGGGAGGGGGGGGGGGGCGCGGGAGATGGAAGCTTGCTGTATGTTATGTAATGTATATATTGTGTGTGATACGTGGAAATGTGATACTATTTATTTGCATGTATGATACAGGTACAAATGTGATAATTGTAGGCTTATACTAGTGATTACTGTGTGTGATACATGAAATGTGATATGAATGCTGTTTTTATATGTTATACTCTTACTTTCTCCCAAGCGCAAGACAAATTCTTCTATGAAAATTGAAGCCAATAAAATTTGAGTTGAGTTGAGTTGAGGATAGTGGAGTGGAGGTCAGAAGAAAAGACAATAATCATGCAATAACAAATAATTTAATACAAATCAGGAAGTCGTACAACGAATGGAATTGTGGGGATTTTATCATATGCAGCCATGCAGAGTTCAAGGAAGACCACACATTATGAGCAGTTATTACAATTTCCACAATTATAACTTTCTGACTTGTTGAGCTCTGTACGTTGCCGCCGTGTTGACCAGTTTAGATATACATGTAAATAAAATGTTGTTCAAACAAAGTGTGTGTATTCCAGACAAAAAGAAAAACATTGAACGCAGAGCAGTGGGCAGCCAGTGAGGGCAGGGTTGGGTCAAGGCTCAGTGCTGTAGGAGGGGCGGGCTGATCTTATCACAACACGGGTGGTTGTCAGTGGGCAGTGGGCAGCCAGTGAGGGCAGGGTTGGGTCAAGGCTCAGTGCTGTAGGAGGGGCGGGCTGACCTTATCACGACACGGGTGGTGGGCAGTGGGCAGTGGGCAGCCAGTGAGGGCAGGGTTGGGTCAAGGCTCAGTGCTGTGGGAGGGGCGGGCTGATCTTATCACAACACGGGTGGTGGGCAGTGGGCAGCCAGTGAGGGCAGGGTTGGGTCAAGGCTCAGTGCTGTAGAGGGGGCGGGCTGATCTTATGCGAGATCTGACCTTGTCAGGACAGGGGATGGGTCAAGCGTGGGCGGGGTCAGAGACACAGGTGTGAGAGAGAGAGAGAGAGAGAGACCCTGTCAGGGCTTTGAAGCAATGAGAAAGTTTGATTTGCGTTGGCCAAGCGGCCTGCTGTATTGAGGAACACGGCGTTAGGGGTTGTGGCATTATTACATTATCTTTGTAACTTGCACTTTTAAACTTATTGACACAACAAAACCCACTAATAACTTGAAACATTAATATAATTCTAAAAACAAAACCCATAAAAACACACAACCAAAAGAGAAAACCACAACTGAGAAAGTAATCAAATAAATAAATGAAGATAAATATAAAACAATAAATTAAAACAACTCTGAAAAACACACACGCACACAAATTATAGTTCAGATCTTTATGGCCAAGTTTGTCGGTCGAATATTTTCTTACCAGATAAAAAAGGAACTATTGCTGTATTCATTAAATGCATCCATCTGATGATGGAGAGTGGCAGACATTTTATCCGTAATACCTGATACACTCGTAAAACACAATATTTAGAACTTGATATTATAACCTAGAATTTCAATTTCAGTTTCCAAAATGAGCTGTCATTATTTTCCAAGATGAACTGGTGCAGCAGAAAGTGATTTGTAACAGGATACAGATGGGGTGGCTAAAAATTTCACATACAATATTGAATTCCAGGTAATTGTGCACTGAAATATTGTGCTGCCCCTATAATGTTACTTTACACATGTGTGTTTGAAGGAGCTACTTGTCTGGCCACTCTTGCTGCATGATATAATATATATCAACCCTGTTTACAAGGACAGTTAATATAGGTCTAACATGTTCTCTGTTTTTATTGAAGACCAGGTAATTGTGTTTTGAATTAAATATTGTGCTGCCCCTGTCATGTTGCTTTTGTCTTTTTTGACAAGGAAAGTTAACATAGGTCTAAAACGTTCTCTGGTTGACACATGCCTTTTCCTCGCATATATGCAAGTCAGATAGCGAAAATGCATTGATATTTGACCAGTTATTCAGGTTTATCTTATTAAGCAAACGTTTTGAATAATGAATGCATTTATCTCATCCATGTTCGAAACGACCATGTGCAATACTGTTTACATTTTCTTGTTCTGGTAGTATTCTATTTTCTACCATGTGGAAGTCATTGTGTGCGTGTGTGTGCGAGTGAGTGTGCGAGCGCGTGTGAGTACTGTTGTTAGATTAGCATTATGTTTTTTGTTCCTTTTATTGTTACATGTTTGTCTACCATAATTCACCATTATTATTTTGACATTATTTCAAACTTGTTATATTACAATCGTCTGCCAAATTTCATTTGCTTTGAAGAGTACGCTCATAAGCCTAGCTTGTTGTGCTCCATGTTCCTTATTTCATGTATGCGGAAATAGTCGGCAATGACATTTACTGAATAAACTTGTTTAAACCATACAAAAATAAAACAATTTAAGTCTTGGAATTTGACTTTGTAAAATTAAAGAACAATGCAAATTAACCCAGAAATAAAAAAACCGAGGGAACGAAACGAAGATTAATAACATAAAACGAAACGAAGATTAATAACATGAAAGCATTGGCAGATTCCTTACTTCTTTTTGTATTTTCTATCCTATATTGAAACATTTTTTGTTTTCATTTACGCATTTGTAAATAAATAAATATACCACAGCTGCTTTAATTGTACACTATGAAAAAAACATCGTTCTTAAAGTTTTCAACATTTTTATTTTACAATAATATGCATAAGTTGACTATATATTTTTTCAAAAAGACAAAGCTCTGACATGTTTCATCCACAAATGGGAATAAAAAGGGACTTTTTCATCTGTGTGTGTGTGTGTGTGTGTGTGTGTGTGTGTGTGTGTGTGTGTGTGTGTGTGTGTGTGTGTGTGTGTGTGTGTGTAAAATGTCACATGATAAACATGCATGGTATTCTGAACATTTTCCACTTTTTGTTGTTGTAATATTCTCTTTTCTGGTTTTGTATTTTAAACTGAAATTGAAATGGAGACGCGTCTCTTTCGTTTGTTAGAAAAGTGGGATTATTTTATTGACAAATGTCGATGAATGACACCACTGTAAAAGTGCATTGAATTTACTGAGTCCCTCTGTGCTATCGTTTGTTGTACGTAGACATTTATAATACTTCTTCACTTGGAGGAAGTTTGTGAAGGAAATGTGCTCTGCTGCTGTGACAGTGACACCCTGTTTGTGTGATGCTGAGCTTGTCGTTTGAACAATATTGAATAACATACAACGCAACGTCAGCCATCACACAGAAGACAGATTATGACGCTACATGTCGTTATTTTGTTTGTGTATGCGAGTATATAAGTACTTGTAGTTCTGTAGACCACATGTACTTGCAGTTTGAAAATCAACACAACACGAACGACAAAGTCTGGCATCAACCAGAAGATAACTTATTACTCTACATTACTTTCGTTATTTCATTGTTATATATGCGAGTAAGTAATTGTTCAGTAGAACACATGTATATACTTGTTCAGTAGAACACATGTATATACTTGCAGTGGGATAAATGTAACTGTTGAACAAGCACACTTTGATATAGATATGAAATTCAATAATAATTGTCGGCGTAATGAACTGAAAGAAACAAAGAACGAAGGCTTGTGAATTGCTTTGCTTCAAACTGTCAGTTCACAACGACTGACTGTTCACACACTCATTTTGAGTTCTTTTGAGTTTGCCTAAGATTTGCCGTAGATAACGACTTTGTGTACACACAGCTATTTTATACTAAGTGTCTTTTGAGTTTACAACATGCAGGCTTGCTCAAAATAAATACCTTCTGCATACCTAGATAAGCGTTTTAATGTTGATTTTCTTTGAATATGTATATACATATAGCGAGTGTTTTTCTGCAGGCAGTATGGCTAATTTTTCCAATGCTAAAAACTTGAACTTGGTAATATTTTGGTATACTCTCTCTCGGCCACCCCAACCCCCCCCCTCCCCCTAATTTCTCTCCATCCCTCTATTTTCATTGTACATGTATGTGTACATACCTATATAATAACTGTTATGAGTCATTTCATTGTTCTGTTTTTAGGTTTCTTCTACATGTACCATCAACTTGATAGTATATTTCCAATTTCATTTATGTACTGAAATGACTTCACCTGTGTTTAAAACGTAATTTATTTAAAAGTGTTCTTATATATTTACATATATATATAGCCCCACCATTCCTCTGCTCATGATATGTAGCATTTCATGCATTTAAAATGCCCCCCCCCTCACTCTCTCTCTTCCTCTCTCTCTCTCTCTCTCTCTCTCTCTCTCTCTCTCTCTCTCTCTCTCTCTCTCTCTCTCTCTCTCTCTCTCCCTTTCTCTCTCCCTTTCTCTCGTCTGTGTTGGAAGGTGAAAAACTATACATATATAATGTCAGTCTCTTGTTCGTCCACCTACGTATTATATAATTACAGACTCCCTGCAGTAAAGGCAAAAGCATGAGTACACCAGTATATCTGTGAGTACACCAGTATATCTGTGAGTACACCAGTATATCTGTGAGTACACCAGTATATCTGCAGCTATACATTGTAGTGTAATGTGACCCATTCCGTGTAGAGTTAAAGGCACCACCATGCATGAATACAACAATCCCAGTATTTACACAGCCACATAAAGAGCCACAATTGCAGAGTCCTATGGTAAAAGCAAAAGGCATGACTACAGCAGTCCTTGCCTTTGTATACCCCCAGACTGGGATCATTAGGATTCTCTTTGCTGAAGGCAAAACACAAGTACAGCAGACCCAGTATTGGAGCAGTCAGGAAAGCGGGCCACGACGTCCCAGACAGCGAAAGGGGGCAGGGAAAGATAGAGAGCCAAATGCAAATAAATCCTCGCTGCTTTCTATACGTGTGCGAATGTAAGTATGTGACGGGACGGGGTTAGAGAGAGAGACAGAGACAGAGAGAGAGAGAGAGAGAAAATGAGAGAGAGAGAAAATGAGAGAGAGACAGACAATGAGAGAGAGACAGAGAGAGACAGACAGAGGGAGAGAGAGAGAGACAGACAGAGACAGACAGAGAGAGAGAGAGAGAGACAGAGAGGGAGAGAGAGCGAGAGACAGAGACAGAGTTAGAGGTGTAGCTGAAAATATCCCAGACAGGCGAGGACGCTTGGCCTTTTCTCTATCTCAACGTGTGTCCCGCCGCCCTAGTTTCGCAACCTGCACCCCCCCCCCCCCCCGCTCCCAGTCTGTCTGTCTGCCGGTTTGAGGGGCCCTATCTCGGGGGTTGTGTGAGTTGACTGAGGGTTGTACACGGCAGTCTCTCTCACCTGGGCTTCTTGCTCTGCACTTTTCCCTCCCTCGCCTTGTGCCGCGTGTAACCTCAGGCGTCTGCTTCTGTGTCTCTTCACATTGTGTGTGTGTGTGTGTGTGTGTGTGTGTGTGTGGTGTGTGTGTGTGCGAGTGTGTGTGTGTGTGTGTGAGAGAGAGAGAGAGAGAGAGAGAGAGAGAGAGAGAGAGACAGTGTGGCTGTGTGTGTGTGTGTGTGCGAGTGTGTGTGTGTTTTCAGTTTTCTTCGCACTTTTCCTTCTCGATCCTTGCGGTTAAATCAGTAAAACTGTGAGTGTTTCTTTTTGAATACACTGTTTTTATCATTTCAGTCAAAAACTATGACAAAGTCTCGTCAATCTATCTTCAGAACATTATTTAATGGGTTTAATGGGCGTTTAAAATCCAGAACCAACCAACCGACACATACTCTCTCTCTCCCTCCCTCTCTCTATCTCCCCTCTCTCTCTCCCCCCTCTCTCTCCCCCCTCTCTCTCCCCTCCCCCTCTCTGTCTCTGTCTGTCTATCTCTCTCTCTCTCTCTCTCTCTCTCTCTCTCTCTCTCTCTCTCTCTCCCCCCTACTTACACTAACACCCCAGAGAAAGCACGTTTTATTAACAGCGACTGCCGGGCTGGTGGACTTGTCTTGTGTGTGCTGTCTGGCTTGGAAAGGTCGGGGGTAAATCTTGCACGTATCATATTTTGTCTAGCACGTCGGGGGAAAGAGATAGCTCAGTGCGTGCTGCTTCAAATAATTCTCTGACATTTTTTTTCTTCTGGCGTCCATTGTTACACGTCTGAGCCTTCTCTCACGGATTTTGTCAAACGTACTTTAAAACAGCCACACTGTCTCTCTCTCTCTCTCTCTCTCTCTCTCTCTCTCTCTCTCTCTCTCTCACACACACACACACACACACACACAACACTGAACCTTCATCTCACGGATTTTGTCAAACGTACTTTAAAACACACACACACACACCCAAAACACCCAACAACAAACGATATTATGTAAGAGGGAGAGACAGACAGTCAGACACACATCACGCAAGCAGAGCGACAGACAGACAGACAGACAGACAGACAGACGGAGAGAGTTTTCAGTGTATATGCATGTTTCAAACGTTAATGTACTTACAAGATGTTGAATTTGGATGAAATGATCATGTGACATGTCAGAGACTAAACTAAAATTGAGAACAGCTCAGGCTGTTATATATTTGTTTTAATGACAAGCCAACCTTTCAGAAGGAGTCAAGGTAATGACAAGCCAACCTTTCAGAAGGAGTCAAGGTAATGACAAGCCAACCTTTCAGAAGGAGTCAAGGTAATGACAAGCCAACCTTTCAGAAGGAGTCAAGGTAATGACAAGCCAACCTTTCAGAAGGAGTCAAGGTAATGACAAGCCAACCTTTCAGAAGGAGTCAAGGACTCATATGAATAAATGAAGAATTAAAGAAAACGAAAAAGAAGAAAGGTGACTAATGAAGAAAGGTGACTAATGAACGTTTAAGTTGAGACTAAACGAAACTTTCCCTCGGATGTCGACCTCATGGTATTGGAAGTGGACGTAAATACAAAAATAATGATGAAACAAGAAAGAGAAAAAGAGCTTAGCTCAACAAGCGTTGTCAACACATTTACCTACACACACAGTTGAGGGAGACACTTGCTCGTTTTATTCAATTTTGAAAAACAATGTTTACACACACAAATACAGGTAATGAGATAATTTCAAATAATGTTAATAATAATGATGATGATAATATATGTTTTAAAATAAAAAAAAATCAGGACTGTTATTAACCACTCCTCACTATTAGTGTACTTTGATTTGCTTCAGTTACTTTGCTGGGTGTGTAGCATGTTTACTGAACTTATATCAATCTAAACTAAGAGTCTCCAGCAACATCACACGTTGAGTGTGGCGACAACACGAAGAGCACACAATGAACAAAACAGTCGAATCAAGGGTTTGTAAGTGACACAATATTACAGTAACACAATGCACAGAACAGTCGAATCAAGGGTTTGTAAGTGACACAATATTACAGTAACACAATGCACAGAACAGTCGAATCAAGGGTTTGTAAGTGACACAATATTACAGTAACACAATGCACAGAACAGTCGAATCAAGGGTTTGTAAGTGACACAATATTACAGTCACACAATGCACAGAACAGTCGAATCAAGGGTTTGTAAGTGACACAATATTACAGTCACACAATGCACAGAACAGTCGAATCAAGGGTTTGTAAGTGACACAATATTACAGTCACACAATGCACAGAACAGTCGAATCAAGGGTTTGTAAGTGACACAATATTACAGTCACACAATGCACAGAACAGTCGAATCAAGGGTTTGTAAGTGACACAATATTACAGTCACACAATGCACAGAACAGTCGAATCAAGGGTTTGTAAGTGACACAATATTACAGTCACACAATGCACAGAACAGTCGAATCAAGGGTTTGTAAGTGACACAATATTACAGTCACACAATGCACAGAACAGTCGAATCAAGGGTTTGTAAGTGACACAATATTACAGTCACACAATGCACAGAACAGTCGAATCAAGGGTTTGTAAGTGACACAATATTACAGTCACACAATGAACAGAACAGTCGAATCAAGGGTTTGTAAGTGACACAATATTACAGTCACACAATGCACAGAACAGTCGAATCAAGGGTTTGTAAGTGACACAATATTACAGTAACACAATGCACAGAGGGAATAGGTCTTTGGATAAATGGACACTATTTCTTTAAATTGAACATTATAGTAGTAAGTAGTATCAGACTCTTCTAATTGATATAATCTTATAGGAAGAAGTATGAAAAGATGTATCAATGCTTTGTTAAATGTACACTCGTTCTACAAAATGAACAAGACAGTAGAACTGTATTTGCAATTTCTAAATGATATTATATTACAAATGGGAAACCGTTTGAAAAAACATGATCGATGTTTGGTTACATTTGCACTCACTGTACACAACGATGAACAAGACGGTAGGATTGTATCAATAGATTGTATCAACCATTTCCAAATGATATAGTATTTTATAAAGGAAACGTTTGCATTGAGGGAAACAAAACTTGGCTAAATTTCCACTCGGTCTTTTGTACTTTGAAACAAAAAGTATTCTTTTGCCAGCAAAAATTAAAAGTATGGACAGTTGATTTAGCCACTGTTGAATAAATAAACAGTACTAGTAGATACAGATTCTCTTTGATACCATTCTTACACTTTGCTTATTTAAAAATGTGGAGTATAATTATATATTCAAGCCCCTGACATGACACACTTGGGTGTTTGTGCTCTTAGTCGCTGACACTAATTCTTCTTGGTTTGATTACCTGGCTTCAGTGTCAGTGATATATAGGGTGAGTCCATTTCTGACAATTATGCAGTTCAGCATTGCTAGTGTCAGTGATATATAAGGTGAGTCCATTTCTGACAATTATGCAGTTCAGCATTGCTAGTGGTACAAAGTACATGTTATAGTGTCTCTTTAGCATTGCTAGTAATTCTTTCTTTCTTTCTTTGTTTGGTGTTTAACGTCGTTTTCAACCGTTCAAGGTTATATCGCGACGGAGGGAAGGGGGGAGATGGGATAGAGCCACTTGTCAATTGTTTCTTGTTCACAAAAGCACTAATCAAAAATTTGCTCCAGGGGCTTGCAACGTAGTACAATATATTACCTTACTGGGAGAATGCAAGTTTCCAGTACAAAGGACTTAACATTTCTTACATACTGCTTGACTAAAATCTTTACAAAAATTGACTATTCTATACAAGAAACACTTGACATGGGTAAAAGGAGAAACAGAATCCGTTAGTCGCCTCTTACGACATGCTGGGGAGCATCGGGTAAATTCTTTCTCGTCCCAACCAATATGGGACTCCCTAACCCGCGGGGGGTATTGCTAGTAATAAGAAGTACATGTTATAGTGTCTCGTCAGCAATTTTACGAATTTTCGCAATGCTCATTCTTGTGCAAAAGTGTCCCACTCAAGACTCATACATGATCTTACAAGTCAGGGCTTAATCCTGTAATGCTATTTCTCTCCTGAGCAATCCTTGAACTTCTATACACAAACACTATTGTATCTTTTGAAATGTCATGTCCCTTAAATTGATTTTTCTCAGGTGTACATGAGAATTAGAACTATGTTTATGTGGATGGGGAATAGGGGTATCATAGAAGCTCCACAGCTCAAAGTGTAGCTCGTTAAGGGGTATCATAGAAGCTCCACAGCTCAAAGTGTAGCTCGTTAAGGGGTATCATAGAAGCTCCACAGCTCAAAGTGTAGCTCGTTAAGGGGTATCATAGAAGCTCCACAGCTCAAAGTGTAGCTCGTTAAGGGGTATCATAGAAGCTCCACAGCTCAAAGTGTAGCTCGTTAAGGGATATTCATATTGTTACTGTGGTAAAAGGGGTATTCATATTGTTACTGTGGTAAAAGGGGTATTCATATTGTTACTGTGGTAAAAGGGGTATTCATATTGTTACTGTGGTAAAAGGGGTATTCATATTGTCACTGTGGTAAAAGGGGTATTCATATTGTTACTGTGGTAAAAGGGATATTCATATTGTTACTGTGGTAAAAGGGATATACCCAACCTTGTGTATGATAGTTTTAAAACATTTGTTTTTATCCGTTTTACCCGTTTCATGCTTGAAATTTATTGTCAAAAATTGGTACAAATTAAGTTGTCATTTTTTCCAATCTATACCAGCAACGTATCTGTTTTGTACTCAGTATTGTTCCTCTATAACTCTTCTTCAGTTGTAATCTCGTGATTGTTTTGTTGTTCTTTACACGTCCAGAATAGAATCTTAGAAAGTTTATCAGTAGTGGTTTTGTGAAAAAGTGTGACACACCATACTCAGGTTCCAGTCGTATCTTGGAAATGAGCACGTTAAGCCCGATTTTAGTTATTGCTTCTTGCCTCAGCACACCTTGAACTTACAGAAAAGTTCTCTTTCTGAAAACGTTGATCAGTTTTACATGGGGTAGAATCCAGCCTAAAGAAAGCTATACATTTGATAAGGCAAATAGACTAAATTAAATGGAAAACACATACAGAACTGACATATTTTTGCACTCTCGAAATCTCGACTTCTTCTCTGCGTTAGTAAGTGCACTGAAGAGCTGCATAGAGCCTGTTGTCTGCATGTGATATGCAGTATTCCACTCATTGCTATGTCCATCTATACTCTTCTGTTGGTGGCATTATTATAACATTGTTAATACACTGATCGTGTTATGAAAACCGTGCATGGCAACATCAGTCAAGAAATCATCAACATGCACATTTGTTAATCAATAGGGGAAAACGGATATGTTCCTATGAAAATGAATGTAATATTATCTTCTTCTTTTTCGCGAGTGTATTATTTTATTTAACTGAATAAACAGATTTGTTCACTGTAAATTAAACATTGAACGAACGCGTACAGTCATTACAATGTACGCACATGAGAATACCTAACACACACAAAAATTGTCATGCAGCGATAGAAAATATAATACCTGCAAGCATATGGACATTCAGGAGTTTCACAAAAAACTCAAACAAGTTGATAACGAACAGGGTAAATAATCATCAGTAGCAAAAGCAAATAATGACAGGAAGACAGTCATATGAGTAACACAAACCGTAAGGGCTGAGAGACCATTACAAATATACTGTATGATATAATCAGAGAGTGATGAATAGAAATGCAGTAATATAGGACGACCAGAAAGGAAAGATAATTGGGGAGGAATATGGAGCATGTGAACTACTTGTACTTTATAATGCATACACATGCCAGGCTGTTAGTGATGAAGTTAACCATTCATATCGACAGGGCTTTGTCAATATCACCCTCTCCTTTCATACTGGCTAATCATCCACACTTTCTGTCATATATTCTGAGATGCTGACAAACTTCGGAACTTCATAATAAACTTTCACGCAGCTGTGCAAATTGCAATAAACAATAAGCTCCAATAACAAAGATTGCTATATGTACAGGTTATTTTTACGCCGAAATACTGTTCAAAATGCTTCTCTCTAATTACAATATTGACAAATTTAAAGTACATCTAATATGTTTTTATTAAAAATGTGTCATGCTACTTTATGATTTTTCGCTTTGGTTTAAGCGTGTTTATTCAAATTCTCATACACACGTTTCAAACAATAACAACATTGAGAACGTTAACAAGCAGATTGCTTATGGACACGTTCTTGAACTTATAATCAATACACATTCAGATAGCAAAACATGGCGAACAAGTGATAGCTTTCCCGCAGTGGGGCACTGCGGTTATGAAATTAAAGGCCCCTCCTGTTTTTGGAACCGCAGGAGCTTTCTAGTTTGCTGTTAGGTAGATTTTTGGTTCCTCTTTCCTGTCATGCTCTCTTTTTCTTCATGAATTCTTTTCTTTTTTCTGCCTTCTTGCTCATTCACCTGTATTTTTTCCAAAAATCTCTTCTCTTGCCGCTTGTCTCGCGATTCATGTATAGTTTAATCTGTTAGTGTTCTGATGTAAGTCCAGCAGTAGATAGGTTAAGCCTATTTTAACATACTGGAAACTGGTAATCTTCCAGTAGGTATTAATTTAGTTTTACTAAAGCCTGCTGGGACACAAGTAATGGGTTAGTGCATTTGTAAACAGGAATCGCTTGACAAGTGGCCCCCTTCATCCCCCCCCTTCCTCGTCCTGATATGGCTCTGCGTAGTCGGCTGGACGTTAAGCAACAAATAAACAAACAAAAAAGTGATAGCTTCAACACTTATCTTGATAATCTTTAATTATATTTTATACAAATAGGGTAAAGAGAGAGAGAGAGAGAGAGAGAGGGAGAGGGAGAGAGAGAGAGGGAGGGAGGGAGAGAATGCCTGGCTACATCAATTGCACAGTTAATATAATATCAGCCGAAGCGATTAGTTAACATAACATAGTCTTGTACAACAGAGAATATTTTCGTGTTCAAAGATATAGTTAAATCAGTATTTCCAAACAAGAGTGTTTTGCAGTCCAGAACGTGTGTTGGCAGACTATTGAATAAAATGGTTCTATGTTCTTTAAATTTTGGACAGTGTAATAAGAAATGTTCAGAATCTTCCGGGCATGCTCCACACGTACATTCTAAATTATCAGAGAGGTGTCGGTTAACTAAGTCTTGTTGCAAATCGCTCATGTTTAATCTCAACCTGCTGTGAAGTACCTGTCCCTGGCGGTTGCCTAAATAATAATTCGGTGGAACAACAACATCTCCATCGGTCAAATACCTTTTAAATTCACCAACTGAATGCGTTTGTTGTATATTTTCTGGAAGATTATTCCACAAAGCTGTCGTTGAAGGAAAAAATGAAGATTTATATAACTCACTTCTGCACAACGGAAACTTACGTTCAAGAGGGCGTCGTCTGTGGTAAGGATTTACATCGGAAACCAGGACCGGCAGTTTGGAATATAAATATTCTGGGGTTAAACGATTTACAATTTTATAATACAGCAAAAGTTTATGACGACGTCGCCTTTCTTTCAGGGGCACAAAACCCGATTCGTTATACAGTTTTTGGTGGCTTGTGCCACGTACTGCACCTACAATGATTCGGATTGCATCGAGATGCAATGTCTCCAACTCGTCTGCCAAACACTGTGTACAGTTATCCCAGATAACGTCCGCATAATCAAACAATGGTAACATAAAGGATTTATATATAACTTCAAGTGATTTTCTGTTTAAACGATGCTTGAATAAACCAAAACACGCAATTGACTTTCTACATTTAGCAATTAGACTTTTTATGTGGGAATCCCATTTACAATTACCTTGTAGAATGACGCCAAGGTGCTTGTGATTTTCAACATCAACTAAGTGTGCATCTTCGAAATACAATGGTGGAAGTAAAACATTTTGTTGCCTACAAATGTCCAACAATTCTGTCTTTTGACAATTAAAAGTGACTTTCCATTTAGAAGCCCATGTGCGAATTTTATCCAAATCAGAATTCAAAATCTCTGCTCGTACATCATCGTTATCTAAACTTAAATACATACTCGTATCGTCTGCAAAGAGTTTCAACACTGATTCAAGACCAACACCAATATCGTTAATATAAATGAGAAATAAAAGAGGTCCTAAGACATTTTTCACTTTACATGCACTTTAAAGACGTTTCAAGTATTAAAAAGTCGGATTACAATTTGTTGACGAATTGCCAAAATTGCCGCAGAATTAATGTTCCGTGTGTGCACTGCCACGTGTCTGCACAGCCATCTTGCCATTCTATATCTCACAGCCATCTTGCCATTCTATATCTCACAGCCATCTTGCCATTCTATATCTCACAGCCATCTTGCCATTCTATATCTCACAGCCATCTTGCCATTCTATATCTCACAGCCATCTTGCCATTCTATATCTCACAGCCATCTTGCAGATTTGATCCCGGAACAATTTGCATACAGAATCACACATTTCATCTCCAGTAGCTTTCGCGAATACAATGCTAGAAATACTGCTAAGCTCAACAAATACAGATACTCTTGTGTAAGTATACTTGTTTATCACCATGGACCACTTTGTATTTCTTATTTACTTCTTTTTGTGTGTGCTTATAAATGGAGGTTGTACACAGGGATGTGCACGTACATTATTATTATGATTAATTGTTTTATGTAGGTTGTACATTTAATTGTTCTATTCTATATATGTTCTCTGGTAAAGGGCCTAGAGCCATAGGTTAGGCACTTAAAAATGTCCAGTTATTATTATTATTATTATATGAACGAATTACAAACAAATTTCTCTGGTAATATTAAAGTTAACTACCAAGTGAACAGACGAAGGCAAGTATACAGTTAACATTATTGTGTTGGCAATGTTGCCGGGTACAGCTGACGAGGCAGAATGAGATGACTATACAAAACATTCACAATTATAAGATGAAAACAAGATTCGGAAAAAAACGTATCATTTCTAGGGAAAATGTGTGGGAATAAACAAGTAAGTAAATAAATAGATAACAAAAATATTACGCGCTCGTGGTCAGAAGGCAAAATGAGAGAATATGAGACACACAAAGCAATGACAACTCACAAGAAGCAACTAAAGGTTGAACAACAAACAAGCACAAGTACTACACACTCTACATTTCAGAAAGAACATATATATAAAAATAAAAAAAGATTAGTTAAGTTGCAAAGTTATTCGTGTCTAAATAAAGTAGAAGATGTTGTTAGTTATTGTATTTATCAGTCAGCAGCTGTTGAGTGTGACGCCTGTAACTGTGCTATCACTGCACGTGGTGCACGTCACGTGCTTGTCGTCTGACCTTATGCTCACACTTCGCCTTCTTACAATCGTTGTAACATCACCATAAAAATATCCGGCAGCATAACAAAAAACCCACAGATCAATGTATATTATTGAATAGCCGTGTTTACTGAACTGTAGTATGAGACGAAAAACCGAGGTCCCTTCGTGTACACTACATTGGGGTGTGCACGTTAAAGATCCCACGATTGACAAAAGGGTCTTTCCTGGCAAAATTGTATAGGCATAGATAAAAATTGTCCACCAAATACCCGTGTGACTTGGAATAACAGGCCGTAAAAAGTAAATATTCGCCGTAATGGCTTGAGATTTACTGGCCGATGTGAATGCGTGATGTATTGTGTAAAAAATTCCATCTCACACGGCAGAAATTAATATGTAAATCGCCGTGAGCTCTTGTGAGAAGGGGCGATTAATAAATGTCCATTATTATTATTATTATTATTATTATTATTATTATTATTATTATTATTATTATTATTATTATTATTATTATTTGTATGTCTATTAAATTCTTACTGTTTCCTATCTTAATTCGTTGAGAAAAACAAAAATGAAATCAAATGTCCCTGTGCAAAACCAGTGCCTGTCGTCTGATTCCAGAACAAGTAACAACAATAACAACATCAAAAACCCTGCTTGTTTGCCTCTTCAAACTCCCCCAACACAATTTCTTTAGAAAGGAAGAAGAAAAAGGAAAATTAAAAAAGCGTACTAATAGACAAATATACTAAACCAGAAATCTGATAGCAACTCCCCCAACACAATATCTTTAGAAAGGTAGAAAGAAAGGGAGAAACATAAGCCACTACTCAGAAACAAAATATACTAAAACAAAAATCTGATGAGTAACTGGCCCAAAAAGATCATCATTATTGCTCACACATTTCATTCTTTAATCTAAGCCAACGTCTAGGGAAGTAACACTAATACAAATAAATAAATAAAAGAAACAATTCCAAGCGACTGATGATCCGTTCCATGGTCTATCAGTATTGTTAGTGCAAGCCAAGGAGTTCTTGTGGTGAGTGCAATGCGCTCCACTGTTCTACAACATGCTTCCACAGCTACTGTCAGTCCTGGCTTCACAGCCCTCGGCAACCCCTCGTCCTCACAGCCTCTGCTGCCCCTGCAACCACCACCCACCCCCTCCCTTGCACCCCCCCCCCCCTTGTGGGTGTAGTTGTACAGTGACTTTGAAGCTGGGAGTACCGCGAGCTGCCTGTTATTACGATGCCAGTTTGTGTCACTTCTGTCAAGGTTTCAAGGTTTTATTTTATTTCGGCTTTAGGCCCATAGGGCATTTAAGCAAACACAAATACTGGGGTGCCAAAGGTTCTACTTGCCTACTGTCATTATTACTGCCATTATCATAGTCACTCACAATTTGAACAATCAAATTACTTTTGCAGATAATATTCATTGCACAATCTTACTATAACAATTGCAGTAATAGTTAAAAAAGAAAAAGAAAAAAAAAGACAACTACAACAACAGCAGCAACTACTACAACTACTGCTGTACACTACTACTACCACTACTCACACATCAGCAATGCAATATACAAAAACATATTCAGCTGCAACCGTTAGTGTCAGCAACTAGCTCCCGATGAAAATGAGGTCAAGGTCAGACAAACAAGAAGGACAGAGGGGCACAGGACACAGCGGGCCAGTACTCACCGTGTTGGTGTGGCCAGGGTGCACGTGCACAGCGCTGTGTGTGTATGTTTCACTATGTGTGTTTGTGTGTGTGTGTGTGTGTGTGTGAACGCGCAGTAAATTGTCACCCGTCAGCACGGAGCATTGTGCCGCTCAGCATTCAGCGAACGCTGACAACAACAACATTCCCTCACACTGGCCCCCCGCAAGGCTGACTAATACACCCACACATCTTCTTCTTCTCTTTTTCGCTGTCTCCCCCTCCTCTTTTTCCTCTTTTTCTTTTCCTCTTCCTCTTCCTCTGCCTTCATTGACCGGCTGTGCCCCTTCTGCCATACGAACTTGAAGCAGTTTGGGGGAGAAAAAATAATACAAAACCAAAAAAGTTCAGAACTGAGACAGGGGGGGGATGGAGAAAAGGAAAAAAAAAGGTTTGACCCCAGATAGCAGACACTGGTATCTTGTGAGGACCACTCTCACTGTGTCACGTCGCACCCCCCCCCCCCCCCCCAATTCTCTCTCTCTGCTTCTTCTGCTCCATCCTCGCTTATTTTTCTTTCATCTTTTTTTCATGTTTCCTTCAGTCTCTCCATGCCGGCGGACTGAAGGGAGGAAAGAAGAAGAAGAAGAAGAAAAAGTGAGAGAGCGCGCCTAGCAACAAGTTAGGCAGAAAAGGAAGGGGGTCAAACAGTGGCACCTGTCAGTAACGACCACTTGTTTACCTCCCGTACCTGCCGCCCACCCCCGTCACACTCACCTCCCCCACACGGTGACGGCTACCTGTCCGGGTCTCGCGGCCTGGTGGTGTGGCCGGGGGGCGTGTCCAGCGCTGTGGGTCCACCCGGGGGGCTGGCCGCTTGACCAGCGTGGCGAGGGCTGTTGTGCGGGTCGTTGGCGGAGACGTTGATGTGGTAGTGGCCGCTGCAGCTGCAGTGGCAACAGCGACAGTGGCGTGCAGCGGGAGGAAGGGGGGGGGGGGGGCAGAGCGGCCATAGCAACAAGCCCTGGTCGTATGCAGAACAGCCTGGCAGAGGTGGCCGCACCACTAATCACTACTCCGCCCAGGGAGGGAGGGAGAAGGGGGAGGGGGGCGGTTGTGGGGCTTGCGCTGGTGGAGGTGGCGGTGGTGGTTGCAGTTAGCAGCAGCGCGCGCCGTGAGACTAGAATAGCTCGGGACGCAGCGTACAACTCGTCTCTGGTAGCTGCGCTCAGTCGGTCCGCTTTCTGCACTCCGCCACCACGACACGTTTCATGCGCTAAGCACTTTTCCCTTTCATCTTGTGCACACACTACCTACCTCCCTACACGTGTGTTGTCTGCCGCTGGCCTTGTTAAGTTGGAACGAGGAGGACAGGAAAAACTTTCTGGTGTTCTTGTCTGACTTACGTCCCTTTAGTCAGAGCGGAGGACCGTCTGCCGGCGATCGATTTTCTTGCTGCTCAAAGTTGTTTTGGACTTGCAGAGAGTTGTGGCAAAAGTTGACTGTCACTTCGCAAGGAGCACAGAGATCATGAGCGGGAGAAAAACAAGTGTTCCCCAACAGTTACCGTGCAGCGGCGAAGAGAAGCGGCATTGCATCATACTTTGCTGGAATCGCGGCACAGGGCGTCTCATCCATTGCGCCACCACACTGTTTGCGAGCTGTGAGGTAACGCGCAGCGAGGCTCCGCGCGCGCCTGACGCCGGCTCTTCCCCTCTCTCATTGGTTGTGACGGCGCACGCAGGCGGGTCAGGCCAGGTCGGGTCACACGGGGTCAATGACCTTGGCCGTGCTCGCCTTGCCAAGCTCAGCTCAACTGGCAATCTCTCTCTTCCCCATCTCGCGACTCGCGGCGCCGCGCGCAGTATAGCGCGCTGCCACAGAGCGGTGAGAGGCTGGTCGCGCTGTACGGGGTGGAGCGAGTGTCGGTGTGTGTCAGTAATGGTAGCGAAGCAATGGCGGCCAGCATCGCAGGGCGGGCTGAGAGAGGCGCGGAGAGGAGCCTGTCCGTCCAGCTGCCCAGCGCTCCGCATCACCGGCCTGATCTCAGCTGGACGTTGTCCGCGCTCTGGCGTCTGGCCGAACCCAGGTCATCGCTCGCCACGCTGGACTGACGGCCGTGCTGTGCCGTGTGTGTGACGGACTTGCCTCCCTTGGCTCCGTGGCCCAGGCTGTATGGGACTTACGTGGTGTTGCGAGCGGGCTGGGACCCGACAGCTGTGTTTGTCTGTTTGTCTACCTCCCCCATCACACCGCCGTCTTCCCCGTACCTTGCTTCACACCCACCGTGCTGACCGTCAGGTTGCCGTGATGAGGATGATGACGCCGTGCGCTGTCTGGGAAGTACTGGTCAACCGTCACGTGGCTTACCTTCACTGACCCATCCCCCCCCCCCCCCCCTCACACCTTGCGGACACAGCCATGGTACCCACACCTACTTCATCAGCACCCTGCAGCACACTCCGTGCAGCCCGGACAGCGTGTCATCACACCACAGTGTGTATGTGTGTGCGTGTTCATGGAGTGTTGATATGTCGGAGTGACGGCCGCGTGTTGCCGGGCGAGCAACAGGCACGCGCCATGTGTCATTTCTCTGCACGCCCTGTTATCACACAACTGTTGCGTCCCGCCCGCCCCAATTCTGTGGATTATTACCCTGTGCTTCTCTTGGCCGGTAAGTCGCTCTGTTGTTTTGTGACACCCCTACTTTACTTGCAGAGCACAACCTTTACTCCAGGAGCTGGTTCAACTTGTGTGTAGAAGAACTTGTAGACGGTGAAATAGCAGTTGTTGTCAAGGGGTCGTACTGCGTAGGTGGCTTGCATTTGCGCTTGCAGTCATGGACATTTGCTGTTGTAAGGACAGCTTTCTCTGGCCACAGAAAAGTAGGAATGATTTGGTGAAAAGCCCCAGGCCTGTTTTAATTAGTTCATTATGTTTGGAAGATTCGATTCTGATGTGACACGTGTGTGTGATGTTCTTTGGCCACTGTCACTGAAATGCAGGCCGACTGATGTGGTGGACCAAAGCGTTGGCTACACCACAGAGTTGGCTAGACCAGAGATATTTGGCTATACCAGAGTTGACTAGACTAGAGAGCTGGCTAGACCAAAGAGTTGTTTCGACCAAAGAGTTGGTCAGACCACAGATATTTGGCTAGACCAGAGTTGGCTAGACTAGAGAGCTGGCTAGACCAAACATAGTTGGTCAGACCACAGAGAGCTGGTTATACTAAATAGAGTTGTCTATAGTGTTATTCTGCCCAACCTATGGTTGAATACCAGTATGTTGCTTGACATGCAGTTACTGAGTTAGTAGAGTTAGTCCAGTAGAGTTAGTACAGTAGAGTTAGTACCCTTCGTGCCTGGGCAATGCAGGCAATCCAGAAAACTTTGTGTGCGAACTATAGAGAATCTGAGACACAATAGTCAGGCATGGGAATTGTCCTCCGAACGGCGGATTTCCGCCGAATTATTTTTTTGTTCCGCCGAAAAAGCGAAAGTGTCCGCCGAAAAAATAAAGGGGGGAGGCACACAATAAAAGCACCGGTTACTTTTGCCTTTGCGCAAAAGCCCGCGAAAACTGTCCGTACTTTGTTCACGCACTGCTACCGCCCGTCTCAGTTACTTGAACTTTTATGTTTGAAAGTAAACCAGATTGCACAGATTGTGTTACAAGTTACATTTTCCTGTTTGTCTCAACAGATCAATTTTTTAACAAATTTAAACCATATAATACATATGTATATTTTTTTTTTTTTTTCAAAAAAGCAAAATTTGGTATTAAAAACTCTGATTCTAAAAACAGAATTTAATGGCAAACTTGGAGCTCAGACGACACCAGATTGCACCATCTGGGTTCTTTGGAGAATTTTTTTTTCGGGGGGGCATGCCCCCGGACCCCCCTAGTGTGACGCTTCACGTCTTCAGTTATAAATGTTCAGCCTTTTTTACAATTTTTAATTCCCATGCCTGAATAGTATTGGGCATTATATCGATATTATTGGGCATTATATCCATAGTATTGGGCATTATATCCATAGTATTGGGCATTATATCCATGGTATTGGGCATTGTATCCATAATATTGGGCTTTATATCCATAGTATTGGGCATTACATCCATGGTATTGGGCATTACAGACATATAGTACTAGGCATTCACCGATACTGTGTGCGTGTGGGCTACAGTGAGTTGTGACACAATATTTGGCAATAGCATCAAGGGCAGTAAGCCACAGCAGGGATGGCCAAATCTCAGAAATTTAACTCGGGTGTTTAACCGCAAGAAATACGGTTTGCCTGATGAAAGACATACATATTATATATGTGGTGTTGAAATCAGTAGCAAAAGTACAAACATCCCAGCTGCAGTGCGAGCGATAAAATGCCGGAAGAGCATCAGAGAAATGAGCCTTGTTCTCTTTTCACTACAACATGGTGGCGTTTTTGCAGACGACAGAAATTCCTGCATTGTAAAGTGTTTCAATGACTTTCAAACTCCATGGTCAACAGAAAGTTGTTTTACATTTGACCACAATGTGGACTGGCCAGCCAGGTGAGCTGCCAGGCGGTGTCTACTAGCCCGGGACTGGCCAGCCAGGTGAGCTGCCAGGCGGTTTCTACTAGCCCGGCACATTTTTTACTCGCCCCTGGCGACCGGGCAGACGATTTGGCCATCCCTTCATAGTCCTTGGTTTTGGTCATTACAGGTATACTAAAAGTATTGGTCATTACAGGTATACTAACAGTGTTGGTCATTACAGGTATACTAAAAGTATTGGTCATTACAGGTATACTAACAGTGTTGGTCATTACAGGTATACTAAAAGTACTGGTCATTACAGGTATACTAAAAGTATTGGGCATTACTGGTTTACAGGTTACTGGTATACTAAAAGTATTGGGCATTATTGTATCAGGCATTATTGTATCAGGCATTATTGTATCAGGCATTATTGTATCAGGCATTCACCCAAACTCTTTCTGATTGATCTTGAGACCTGCGTGCTGGCTACTTTGGGTCCGTGTTCTGGGTGTGTTGTGTTCACCTGGGTGTGTTGCGTTCATCAATCAATCGATCAATATGAGGCTTATATCGCGCGTATTCCGTGGGTACAGTTCTAAGCGCAGGGTGTGTTGCGTTCACCTGGGTGTGTTGCATTCACCTGGGTAGACGGATACAATGTACATTTTGCTTGGACAGGCAAGATCAGGTGTGTACTTACCTAGTAGAGCATGCGGTAGTGTACTTCAATTGACGAGGAGGGACCTAGTAGAGCATGCAGTAGTGTACTTCAATTGACGAGGGGGGACCTAGTAGAGCATGCGGTAGTGTACTTCAATTGACGAGGAGGGACCTAGTAGAGCATGCAGTAGTGTACTTCAATTGACGAGGGGGGACCTAGTAGAGCATGCAGTAGTGTACTTCAATTGACGAGGGGGGACCTAGTAGAGCATGCAGTAGTGTACTTCAATTGACGAGGGGGGACCTAGTAGAGCATGCAGTAGTGTACTTCAATTCAGTGACGAGGGGGGGGGGGGGGGGCTAGTAGAGCATGTGGTAGTGTACTTCAATTGACGAGGGGGGACCTAGTAGAGCATGTGGTAGTGTACTTCAATTGACGAGGGGGGACCTAGTAGAGCATGCGGTAGTGTACTTCAATTGACGAGGGGGGGCCTAGTAGAGCATGCGGTAGTGTACTTCAATTGACGAGGGGGGGCCGAGTAGAGCATGCGGTAGTGTACTTCAATTGACGAGGGGGGACCTAGTAGAGCATGTGGTAGTGTACTTCAATTGACAAGGGGAGACCTAGTAGAGCATGCGGTAGTGTACTTCAATTGACGAGGAGGGACCTAGTAGAGCATGCAGTAGTGTACTTCAATTGACGAGGGGGGACCTAGTAGAGCATGCAGTAGTGTACTTCAATTGACGAGGGGGGACCTAGTAGAGCATGCAGTAGTGTACTTCAATTGACGAGGGGGGACCTAGTAGAGCATGCAATAGTGTACTTCAATTCAGTGACGAGGGGGGGGGGGGGGGGGGCTAGTAGAGCATGTGGTAGTGTACTTCAATTGACGAGGGGGGGCCTAGTAGAGCATGTGGTAGTGTACTTCAATTGACGAGGGGGGACCTAGTAGAGCATGCGGTAGTGTACTTCAATTGACGAGGGGGGGGCCTAGTAGAGCATGCGGTAGTGTACTTCAATTGACGAGGGGGGGCCGAGTAGAGCATGCGGTAGTGTACTTCAATTGACGAGGGGGGGCCGAGTAGAGCATGCGGTAGTGTACTTCAATTGACGAGGGGGGACCTAGTAGAGCATGCGGTAGTGTACTTCAATTGACGAGGGGAGACCTAGTAGAGCATGCGGTAGTGTACTTCAATTGACGAGGGGAGACCTAGTAGAGCATGCGGTAGTGTACTTCAATTGACGAGGGGAGACCTAGTAGAGCATGCGGTAGTGTACTTCAATTGACGAGGGGAGACCTAGTAGAGCATGCAGTAGTGTACTTCAATTGACGAGGGGGGTACAGTGAGGAACTCTGACCATGTGAATAAGATAATGCAGTCCCATGACTAAGTAACACACAATTTAATTAGCTGGTGCTCTTGATCAAGTGAACAAACCACATCTAATGATGTCCTCCCTGTGACCAAGCTCAGAAAGCAGGTTATTAAATCAAGTTCATAAAGAACTTTACGGATGTCCTTCCTTTGAGTGGGCAGATACAAGCCATGTGCTATGTTTCACCAAGTATAAACAAAGTGTGAACTCCCTTTGACCAAGTTGACAAAGCAGTGTACTCCCTTGACCAAGGTGACAAAGCAATGTACTCCCTTGACCTGGCTGACGAAGCAGTGCAGTACTAAGCTGACAAAGCAATGTACTCATTTTGACCAAGAGTGTACTCCCTTGACCAATCTGCCCAAGCAGTGAACTCCTTCTTACCAAGCAGTCTAGTCACTTGGGTGTCAGGCAGTGGATGCCATGAGGCACTTGCCAGGTATGTCACAGCACAGAGAGACTGTGACAGTGACAGCGTGTAGAGTGACTAGACTATCCAGTGTGACACCACCACAGCCAGCCTAGACTTAAACTATCCAGTGTGACACCACCACAGCCAGCCTAGACTCTAACTATCCAGTGTGACACCACCACAGCCAGCCTAGACTCTAACTATCCAGTGTGACACCACCACAGCCAGCCTAGACTCTAACTATCCAGTGTGACACCACCACAGCCAGCCTAGACTAACTATCCAGTGTGACACCACCACAGCCAGCCTAGACTCTAACTATCCAGTGTGACACCACCACAGCCAGCCTAGACTAACTATCCAGTGTGACACCACCACAGCCAGCCTAGACTCTAACTATCCAGTGTGACACCACCACAGCCAGCCCAGACTCTAACTATCCAGTGTGTTGTATTGGTGGAGGTGGCTGAGAGGGAGAGTACTGTGGCTCCACGTCCCACTGACCCCAACAAGTGCCGTGCTCAGCGCGATGTGTCCTGGCTGCCTGACTGGCTGACGTCTCCCTCTCCCTCGGCCCGCCCAGCCAATCACCTCGCAGCCACTCTGCCCTCACCCTCCACCCTCTCTCCCCGTCCCCGCGTCGCAAGCCTTACCTCTGTGAATAGTTTGAAACCACAGTCCTCAAATTGAAAAGAAGAAGGAAGAAGGGTATGAAAGGTTTTGTGTGTGTCCTTGCGGCGTGTATGTGGCTGAGCGGTGTGTGGCTGTAGGTTATCTTCCTCATTCTACACACACAGGCATCTACAGACTTAGTAAGTTAGTGGAGTGTAAGAAGCACAAAGGCAGCACATATGGCGGCCGTGTGAGGGAGGCAGAGGAAGAGGGGCGGGGCGGGTGACAGTGGCTGGCACTCTGATCAATAGCTACCACACGATGTAGATGACTGTCTGAGGCCGGGATGCAATTTTGGTTGCTGACGTCAGGCCAGTAGTGGTGAGGTCGAGGCTGGGCTTGCCTGTTGCAGCCATTCTCCGCCCATGGTCTTGTGCTACCCCCAACCCCTTATCCTCTCCACACTCTGCCCATGGTCTTCTGCTACCCTCACCCCTTTCTCCTCTTCCTGCAGTCTGTGGACAGTGGTTCCTGCTCCCCCCTCCAAACCACAGTGCGGCCACTGTGACCGTCATGCTTCACTGGACACCGGCACCGCTCGGGTACTTCTCACAGGCCTGCTTCCTGTTCCATCCAGCGTTCTGTGTGCTCTCTCTGGGGTACTTCTCACTTCCGTCCCTGCATCCACCCAGCGTTCTGTGTGCTCTCTTGCCGGTTACTTCTCACAGGCCTGCTTCCACCCGCATCATGGCCTGACATACCTCCCCGTGATACTGCCCGGCAGTCACCGTGTGATACTTCCAGTTCAAATGTGACACTGCCAGACACTGTGTGTGCTTCAGTCACCCTGTGAAAGTGTGATACTGTCATCCCTCTGTCACTGCCAGTCTGCATGTGCCACCGCCAGTGACCGTGTGTGCTTCAGCGGCCCGGTGTGCTCACTGCAGTGTCTCATGTGGGCCTCTGAGTGCACGCGCTATGTGCAAGGTGGTTTTGAATTTGAATTTGAAAGGGCGCAGACAGAGAGTGGAGGGGGGGTGACCACGTGTGTGCCGGCTTAGCGTGTAGAGCCGTGGTGGAAGGGAGGGAAGTGCGGGGCACTTGGTGGAAGGGAGGGAAGTGGGGCACGCTCACCTCAGGACCGGTCCATGTTGCGTCACGGGGGACCAGCCAGCACGGCACGCTCTGTCAGCTAGGTGAGTGCACTCCGGCGTTGGAGGGGAGGGGGACCATGTGGCTGTGTGTGTGATGTCTGAGCCACATTGTGGCGGGCTACTTGCCCCCTTCACCCCTCCACCCTGTCAGTCCCGCTCACCTTCTTACCTTTGGGACTGCCTGTTCCCAGTAACACTGACTGCCGTTCATCAGTTGTCAGGTGATTGCATTGCTACTGCTTGTCATGCTGCCCCCCCACCCCCATCACCCATGTATCCCCTTGCCTCCTTTCTACCCTCCCAACCCCACCCCCCCCCCTCTCCTCCGCCCACTACTCAGACAACCAATGCCTGTCTGGCCTGTAGGTTTGAATGTGGGCTAAGATTGGCTTTGAATGTGGGCCCAGATTTGAAGAAAGCTTTTTTCCAGCCTGCTTGTTGACACTGATAAGGCTTTTGACAGGTAGACAGGTAGACTGTTGACAGGTAGACTGCCATTCCTACCTCCCCACCCCCACATTATGGCGTGTTGTAGTTATGGGGAGAATGGGCGAGGGTTGGGGTCTTAAGGGGGAGGAGCTAAGACGTAAGGAATGGCGGCCATGATGGCTGCGCCCTACCTTCCCCTCCCAAACCCCCTCTTGACACACAGTGTTGGTACTTACAGATCCTTCACAAGCCGTCTTTTCCCCCGTCTGACCTGCTTTCACCCAGTCTTTTCTTTGCGTCAAGTGTAGAAGGAGGTAGGAGCGAGAAAAGAAAGCGGCCAGTTTGAGCGGGAGAGCGGCGTGGTGAGTGTGTGTGAGTTAAGCGCGTCAAGGATAGCGGGGGACGTGGTGGTGGACGGCTTGACGAGCAGACCGGACCGTGCACGCCCGTCTTGCCAGGCTCGCTCTCAGTGGCTGTGTGGCGCTTGCCTGGAACGTCACGTGTCTCTCGCCGTGCGCTACACGCTGACTTCCTCCTGACGCTGCCTCGACCTTTGCCAGCCCCACACCCACAGCGATCATCTCCCTGTGTCTCTCCCCCAGACCCGGTCTCCGCCCTCTCCCATCCACCCCGCGACTCTACCGGGTACCCCTCGCCACCCGACTACCCGCCATGGGGTGTTGGAGGTGGGTGAATCGAGCAGAGAGGAGGACACAGACTCGACAGAGGAGACGGGCGCATGTGGGGATGTATACACTCTGCACCGCACATGGCGGCTTCGCTGGTCAAGTGCCGGCATTTTGAGCCCTCCGTCCACCAAGCCTCGGAGCGACCCGCCGACCTTGCATTCTGCATTCGTGGGGATGTTGGTGATTCTGTGTCGTGTTCAGTTTCGTGTGCCGGTCTTGTGGGCTGACAACCTTGGTGCCCGGTCTGGTGTACAAAGTGTGTGGCCGGGCCGAGTGCGCCAATGGCTAACACTCAGCAACATGGATACTTGACGGTGAGAGGTAAGTGCGCCGATTTTCAGTCACCGTCTTTCTTTGTTTGACACCCATTTTCCTGTGATTTTGTGGTGCAGTTTTGTGGTAAAAGATGCGCGGAACATGTGCCGCGCGCTTAAAGATGGCGGCGAGAGCTAGAAATTTGGGTTGAGCCTCTTGTGTTGGAGGTTGCGCCTGTTTGACGGTGAGAAGTGGCGGTGTGTGTGTGTCAGCGCTGCGTTATGGCGTCTGTACAACCCCAGTCCTTCCCGACATCCCCGCCTTTCGTCTCTTTCGCCATCGTCATTGTCATCGTCTTCGCAGAGACTACGATATGAAATTGTGGGTCCAGATGAGTGGTTGGGGTTGTGGATGTAGTTTGAGAGGAGCGTGCGATGTCGCCATGATGGCGGGGCAGCAAGGAAAGGGAGAGAGACGTGCACTGCTCTACGCGCCAACAGTGGCCCGGCCGTCATGGCTGCAGTCCCCCTTTTCTCCCCGTGTCATTGCCCATGTAACTGCCGCTTCTTTTGTGGCCAGGTAAGGTGTGTAGAGACTGCCTGCGCCAGGTAAGGTGTGTGTGGAGAAGGGATGTCGCGCTCCACTGACAAGGCAGTGCAATGCAGGGTGCAGGGTGTGCAGTCTTAATGCCCGCCTGTCTGCTCCACTTTCCCCCTCCCCCCACTGCGCGCGCTTTCTCTACTTGTCGCTTTGCCCTCTTTAGCATAACCTATCTTGATCATACGCGTATCACCGTCATTCTGCCCTATTTAGCATAACATATATATCTTGATCATACACGAATCACTGTCACGCTGCAATTAAAACACGCCTCAAATTGAGCGTTCGCGCCAGATGAAAAAGCTCCAGAAAATGCATGTCCTGAGCGGAATGCGAGAACCGGTCGCTTTTCCCAACGGCGGGTGTTTGAAAAGGGCGAGCGACTTGTTGCGTGGTGGTGCAGGCTGGCTGTTACAAGGGTGGATTAAAACAATCCGGGTGGGATTACTGTTGATAAGGGGGTGGCTCTAATCGGGTCAGACAGTACAGCGATAGGGCTCAAATACTGTGTACACACAGACCGACACACCGACACACACTGCGCTCTAGGTGCAACTGGAACGGAGGGGGAGGGGGGGTGGGAGGTGGGAGGTTTGAAATGGGGGTTGATCAGGTGGCTGTGTTGAGGGGGGGGGTTGAGAATGATGGGGGGACAGGGAGGGCGAGGGTTTGGCGGCATTGCCTCAGTCGGCCATCTTCCCGGTGCCCTGTGCGCCCAGCTCGTGTCGTCTGCGCACACCTTTCTGCGCAGTGGACGCTTCTTCGTCGCTTCATACGCTTCTTCTACCATCTTCGCGCCTTTTCCATTTCGCTAGAATTTTGTTAACGAATTAGCTTTGACAGGTTGGTAAAACGGAGTGACAAAGTCCAGTCGGAATGTTTTCGAAATGGACAAATATGTGCGAACTGTGTTGTGCTTGGGAATATCGGCGAAGTTCTCCCTCTTGGTCTTCAGTGATTGTTCCATCTCGTGTGACCGTTGTGCGACGCTTCAAGCTGTCCTGGTGTATCGCCCTGTGACCGTTGTGCGGCGCTTCAAGCTGTCCTGGTATATCGCCCTGTGACCGTTGTGCGATGCTTCAAGCTGTCCTGGTGTATCGCCCTGTGACCGTTGTGCGGCGCTTCAAGCTGTCCTGGTGTATCGCCCTGTGACCGTTGTCTCGCACAGTTTCAGCTTGGTCGGCGGTTCATACCAATTTACAATTACCAATTAACAAGGTAACGCAAGGACTTCCTCATCCTGAGAGGCGAGATTGGTGCATCCCGTGTTTTCTGCTCGGTGAACCTGCCTCAGATTAGTGCGTTGTGGCAGACATGGCGCGACTTTTGTGCCGATTCAGCATTTCTGATTGGCTTGGCTGTGGTAGATTTTCAGCGAGTGTGGATGAACTTGAAATGAAATAAAAGGGTGGCATGGAGTGAGGGTGGCATGGAGTAAGGGTGGGGGGGAGTGATATCGGTGTGCAGCGAGGTGCAGCCTATCTGTCTGGAGTGGCCCCCCTTCCTCACCCCACTCGGCATACCCAGACACGCCCCCCACCCCACCCCCCCCCCCCACCCTCCCTCCACCCTGCAGTGTGTGCAGTGGGTGACTGGGTGAAGGCAGGTTGGGTGCACACGGCTTACCTCCCTTTACCTCACTCAGAGAATGGCCAGCTTTCAACCGTCTCCTTTCTTCCGGCTGTGTCGCGATCGCTTCTTACACCCTCCCCACTGGTCTTACCGCATTCAGCAAACACCAAGATCGAGATAAAAAGTGGAATAAAAAAGATTGTTCTAATCACAATGATGTCTGGCGAAGAAATAGGGTGATATAGCGTGCGCGACGGGTGATATAGCCAGCACCAAAGGCTGATAGTGAGCGTCAAAGGGTGAAATATAGCCAGCGACAAAAAGGTGGTATGAAAATGTAAATGCTAAGCAGTGTGCGCATGCGCCGAGACAGCCATGACGCAAGCCGGGTTGCGGTGTTCTGGTACAGAGGGGTGGAGCGACACAACTCAAAAACTTTCACAACCAGGAGGGGTAAAAGTTTGGCGCATGCGCAGGTCATAGTGACCGGTGTGTGACTGCGTCGCGGTGATGTCGGTTGGCCGCGTGGGTCGCTCTTCTCACTATGGATGGAACTCGCCTCCAGGCGGCAAACGGCGTTGCATCCACCTGTCAACATCAAAAGTAAGTGCAGTTATACCGTAGTAACGTTTGTTTCGGGTATAATAGTGAACATTGCGCGCACATAGTCACATTTACGATGGTAACATTTTGGGCGAAATGCAGAATCCTGGAATTTTCAATATGGCGGAGTGGCTTTCCCGCCCGGGGACTGTGGCGCCTGATTCCGTATTGCGACGATGGCGCTTTGACATAATATATATGTGACCGCAGACAAATCGTTACGCATTAATTAGCCGATGTGAAGACAGTGGCAGTGGTTCTGTACATTTTTCACAAATTTCATCATTATTTCGGTTAACTTAAAACTTGTAATTTTCAGAGATTTTAATGCTATCTTGAATCGAACTGATGTTACCCATTTCTCGGGCAACAGAATGCGAAACAGAAATAAGAAGTTGTTTTCTTGATTATAAACAAAAGTAAAAATGCGTTAAAGTTAAACACGCAGACCATAAAAATAAGGTAAAATATATTCTGTCTGTAATTATAGTAGCGGTTGCTGGTAGTTTATGCCGGTAAGGATACATTTCAAGTACAACGTGACATTTGACATGGGGGTGAAGGTCGCTGTTCGGATAAGAAGAATGTTAAGTCAGCAGGATCCCATGTCGCTGAAAATACCACTCATGTGGCAGATACATCTAGAGAATAAAATAAATAAATGGTCAAGGCCATGGAGGTGACACCAATGAGTGTGACATGCAAGAACAAATTTCAATGTTATTACAAGCTGACAATTTCCTGACAATTTACTAGGTATGGTCATGCTAAACTTCTACGAAAAATGTTTTCCACACTTGAGCCATCGTTTAGATGTATTTACAAAAATAATATCAATGTTCAAACATAACATGGCGCCATCACAATTTCAGATTCAGACAATTTAATGATCCAAGAACAAACAAAAAGAAATGTTGGTGGTGTTTCTTTATTGCTAGACCACACATCCATCAATACAAACAAGATAAGCAGGTAAGAATCTCTAATTGGGTCAAATACCTGAGCTTGAAATTGCTTAAACATAACATGACACCAAAACACTAAGTCAAAATGCAGCATGGAGTTCAAAGACAAAATACCATCAATACTAAGTCCAAAACAGAAAACATAGATAATGTTTGTGTGTCTCCAAAATATCGTAATGAAAATACTAATTATAATAGTCATCAAATTAAATCAATAATAGAGCCATCCTTCACTGGATGCTGCGTAATACCCGAAAATGCCAAAAATTAAACCAAGAACACGCCCAAATCAATCATTTTGGCATTAAATAATAATAAAACATTGTTACATGTATACATTATTTCCTTTGGCAAAAAAAAAAAAAAAAAAGTGGATGCGTTACCTTGTCTTTAAATGAGAGGGAAAAAAGAACAAGTCGCGTAAGGCGAAAATACAATATTTAGTCAAGTAGCTGTCGAACTCACAGAATGAAACTGAACGCAATGCCATTTTTCAGCAAGACCGTATACTCGTAGCATCGTCAGTCCACCGCTCATGGCAAAGGCAGTGAAATTGACAAGAAGAGCGGGGTAGTAGTTGCGCTAAGAAGGATAGCACGCTTTTCTGTACCTCTCTTTGTTTTAACTTTCTGAGCGTGTTTTTAATCCAAACATATCATGTTTTTTGAATCAGGAAAGGACAAGGAATAAGATGAAAGTGTTTTTAAATTGATGTGGACAATTTAATTTTGATAATAATTTTTATATATTTAATTTTCAGAGCTTGTTTTTAATCCAAATATAACATATTTATATGTTTTTGGAATCAGCAAATGATGGAGAATAAGATAAACGTAAATTTGGATCGTTTTATAAATTTTTTATTTTTTTTTACAATTTTCAGATTTTTAATGACCAAAGTCATTAATTAATTTTTAAGCCACCAAGCTGAAATGCAATACCGAAGTCCGGGCTTCGTCGAAGATTACTTGACCAAAATTTCAACCAATTTGGTTGAAAAATGAGGGCGTGACAGTGCCGCCTCAACTTTCACGAAAAGCCGGATATGACGTCATCAATATACATTTATCAAAAAAAATGAAAAAAAGTTTGGGGATTTCATACCCAGGAACTCTCATGTCAAATTTCATAAAGATCGGTCCAGTAGTTTAGTCTGAATCGCTCTACACACACACACAGACACACACACACACACATACACACGCGCACACACACACACACGCACATACACCACGACCCTCGTTTCGATTCCCCCTCGATGTTAAAATATTTAGTCAAAACTTGACTAAATATAAAAAGTAGCCATGCTTGAAGATAACATGACGCCGTGACACAAGATAAACTTACATCATCTGGAGCTATAGATGCAAATAAGATATCAAATTCAGAAGCCATTGTGTGCATAGCGTTGGTAGCTACATTGCACAGTTAACTGCATAGCCAAGTCACAACCTTAGAAAAAGTTATTCTGAAATTAAAACACTTAAACATAACTTGACGCCATGAAACATAACATGACGCCGTGACACAGTCTTAATCAGGCTAAAGTGGCAAAACCAAACATAATAAAAGAACAGGAGGACAGCTATCTACATGCAGTGATGGTAGGTAATTATTAGCCACCAAATAATCTGATGTGTAAACTTAATCTTTTATGTTTGCACAGAAAATTTGCTGTTTGAGCATAACATGACGCCATGAAACATAACATGACACCGTGACAAAAGATAAAATTACATCCTCTATGGGTGTAAGTAAGCCATCCAATTCAGATGCCATTTTGTGCACATATAAGGCTGCTACAGAGCTAAGTTCACTGAATAGGTGAGGGGCAACCTTAGAAAAGGTGTTTGTACCATGAAAAAATGCCCAAACATAACTTAAGACCATGTTCAAACCAATTAAAAGGAAAAAAAAGTATAGTCTACATTTACCTGTACAAAATGCTAGATAAAAAGGAAAGCTAGATGAAAATAGACTAAGAAACTATAAAAACGGAAAAAGTCACAAAATGTTGCCCAAACATAACATGACATACCCTGACATTCTCCTCCGAAAGCGGCGTATGGCTGCCTAAATGGCGGGGTAAAAACGGTCATACACGTAAAAGCCGTGGGAGTTTCAGCCCATGAACGAACAAACAAACAAAAACCCTGACATTCATGCGTTGGTGTCATGTTATGTTGGACATGAATTCCCAACCACAAGTACAAAAAAACAAAAAGCAAAAAACACTAACTGGAAGGAAAAAAAGCTATGCATGCTTGGTCCGGACATGCAAACAGATTTTGATGATCTAGAATAACAAAAATAACCTATCCAAACTTAACATTACACCAAGGGGTATCTCAGAACCGGCAGAACCGGCGTCAAGTTATGTTCAAACAGATTATGGTGAAATTGTATAATACATTTTTCTTACAAAGTATATTTTTGTTGTGCTGGGCTGCATTGAAACAGATAATATCAATATTAAATTCTACATCTATTTTTCTTTACCAAAAATAAAATAAGTTAAAAACCGAGTGTCCAAAGCTAACATTACACCAGCCGTGGCAGCAGAGATCGACTGTGCATAGCGTCAAGTTATGTTTGGACATAAAACTAGCACTCGGCGATCAGACACAATAAGGGTCTACAAGTTCAGACCCAATGATGATGTTAATTCCTAGTATTCAATCTGCCACAAAAATTAGAGTATGTTTGAAGACATTTAGTTGAACGAGTTTAAACATAACGCTGACGACCTCGGACTTGGTGTAAAGTTGCGTTTGATCTCCCGCATCCCATAATATCAACCACGTATCTTGTAAATGGCAGTAAATGACTTTTAGGGGTACTTCACGAAGTGATTTCATGAAGGGATGCATCATTGATGGTTGAAAACGTACTTAGCTCTATCAAACCAAAAACGCAACAGTGACACCACACGATCGGCATGAATGCACATGACAAATCAAAAATTGACAAATGTAGGAACGTAGGAAAGTGTTGATGAAAGCACAACTATTCAGACAGGATCTCTAGTTTTATCAGAGAAACAGAACTCGGCACTCGAAAGCCTACTGTGGTCATTACTTCATATTATATATGTGCACATCTACAATACTGGATCACAACCTGGGACATTGGGGTAAAAAAATAAACATTATAAAAACAAAGCCAAACCCACTTTTTCTTAAAGTTTAGACACTATTTTAATGCCTTAATGCAATTAATAAACAAAGCACATGCCGGTTTCAGTAAAACATCACCAAGAGTTAACCAACGTGAGTGGTGTCTTGTATGTCACATGGTTTCCACCTGGTATAGTTATTCAAACAATGAACCAATATTCCTGCTGAAATTATTTTGCAATGTTGGCAGACATTCAAGGTCTTGTATCCTAAGTGAAACATGAGAAGAAAAACCTATTCATTTTCCACGCAGTACCAATGACTATAGTGGAAACCGTGACATACGCAACAGAGGGGATAAACAATTTCACCTACACTATGATAACAGCATTGTATGCAGGTCTTTCATATATTGTTTTTGTCATACAAAGACAGTTGTTTTTATGTTGTTGCAGTTACTTACACATTATTCATTTTGTGTGAATAACCAAATGTTCTGTATGTCACGTGGAACCCAAATGGAGGAAATCGCACATTTCTTTGTGTCTATTGTGATGTTTTCAGATGCGCAGAGGTGTCATGGCCTTCATGGTGAAAACATAAAGCACACTGAGTTAGGAGCATGAAAAGGACCATTTTTCTTATCATTTTCTAAAAATGTGTTGTGATTGAAGATGATTTGAGTGTTAACATTGAGACTGACGCGTGTGCGTCATGTGACTGTAAAAATTGACATCATGCAATAAAACACACAAAAAAACTTTAAATTTCTGTCAATTATTGATAAATTTATCAAATACACCATATACCAACATAATCAATACCAGACAGTGATAAAAACTGTGAGATTAGGAGTAAAAGAAGGTCGTGGCTCCACAAGTTTTAGAACTGCTGAAATGCACACTTATGATGGGAAAGGGTGGGTAGTTACCGAAGAACAATTTAAGAAATGATGCAAGATGCTCCAGGAGTACAAAAATGTGTTGTAAAAACATGAAAAAGAAACCAGCGTAAAAACTATGTTCATCCACGATAATCAAAAGATGAAGTGCATAAAAAATCAGTCAAACATATGTTGCCCTCTACGGCCGACAGTTGGGACATTTAGCAGTCTAACGCTGCCAGCATCCACCCATGAAATGTCCTCCACGTCTGGGAAGATGTATGCATCTCCCTTCTTCCCAAGAAAGTTGACACGGCCTCCCCTGGTCTGAGTCCCACCACCACCCCACTGTATACTTCGGTGTTGCCTCGTACAGTGGTGAAAGTGACCTCCACCCAGCTGCCATGCTGAATGCTGAAAGAGGACAGAACATACAGGGTTATGCAAAACCTCCACAAGCAAGTTCTGAGTACATCATCCCCTCACTCCACTCACAATACCAAGGACGATTGCAAGATAACTTTTTCTGCAATCAAAGAATAATTACAAGTGTACTTTATTGGATAGGAAGACTTTCCTCTAAAAATTAAAACACTGTCCGAGAGCTTAAATCTATTTTGTGGAGAAATCTATGCGAATAAGATCTGAACAGTGAAATCAGAAAGTAAAATCACACCTGGAATAATGTCCGGTGAGTTGTGCAACTTCAGTCTGTTGGTAAGCATCTGCAGAAAGCTGAGGGAACTTGTACTGAAAACAAAATGCAGAACATTATTGTACTAGAAGTCTGAAACTGAAAAATAAATGAATCCATAATAATAAAAAGTATGCAGAGAAAAAATCAAAATGAAAACTGATCACCTTTGCTGCAAGTATTACATACAGGCAAATCCAGCTAACTCACAAACGGTTAAGTCAAAAATTCGCGCAGTAGCACACAAAGAAATTCTGGTCCGGAATTATCCCTCTTTATCTATGTGTACAAAGTACCCTGAGCTCGAAATGGGATTTCTCTTACGTAAGTCGAAAGACGGATAGCACACAACAGAAAGTCAGTCCCAAAGACAAAGTTTACTCTATATTTACTACAGCAACTCGAAACACGAAACTTGGCGTCTCACACTAGCGCATTGTGTAACCTTATTCCCTTCTTCTCTACACGGACGCCACACCGACTGGTCAGTCGGCACGCAATAAAGTATGAACTGAAGTTAGGAGGGGGCGAGGAGTAAGGAGGGGGCAAGGAGTAAGGAGAATTATCCAACTCCAAGAAAACATTCTGAAAAAGGTGGGGAAGTGGTGACAAGGCAGTGAACGCACTCACCATGCACTGACATCATACGAAAGCAGCCACACAAACACAGCACAGAGGCAGAGGCAGGTGTGCAGATGCTTTGTGAGAATAAGCGTTGAAAACCAGTTTGAATTAAAAAAAAACCAGCAGATAGAGCCGCATGTCATAATCATTCTTCTTGTCTGGCTTTATTGACTGCATGTCGATCTTGTGGCAGCGACTTTTCACTCTTCAGTCGGACTGTACACAAACCGCTCTCACTCTCCCTCACTGACTACCCTAAGCCCTGACAACTGATCCTTGGAAATTGTTTGGAAGAGTACACCTCTCTATTTCTCTCCAATGCTCTTCCTGCTGACTTCAGTGACACCGGACACCCCACTGAGTTTAACCAGCTACCCCCCTCCCCCCTCTCTCTCTCTCTCTCCCCCCAGCCATGCACTGTTTGGTGCTGTAGGTAACCGACTCACTGGTCAAGGCTGCAGGGAAACAAGAGTATCTTGTCAATGAAAGAGGTTACACACAGATACGCGATGCTGAGAACGGTGGCCGATTTTTCACTCTCTTTCTCGGAGGGCCTTCATCATTGCAGGGACTGCTGTAAAGAAATGCTTGCTCAGAAACTAACTCTTTTTGCATTGAAACATGCACCAGAATGTGCATAAAATATGAGATATCAAGTTTTACAAACAAAAGGGCCATCTGCAAGTTACAAATCAGTACCAAAATCGATAATCAGAAGCGTATGGTACGAAGAAGCCATGAGAGAAGTGTAACTAGCTTCCATGGTAACCAACAAACATATCTCTTAGTTTTACTACAAAAGACAGCCTCTTTTTTTAAACTATTTGTTTAGACAAGTCTAAAAGTATTATAAATGATATGCTTTAGGCATACAACTTCCAAAGTAAACAATAAATACAGGCCGCAAACTAACTGTGACGTAGGTCACAAGGAAACAACTGCTGCGATTAAACTTCGTCTCCACTGTGACTCCCGTTTACAAAACGCCAAATTTCGGGCAGCACATTTAAAAACTTAAAATGCACATGCCATATATGAAATACGAAATCAAAGGAAAACATTTGTTTGCTTTTGCATTTTATAGACTTAGATCTGATACTTCGCACGCGTGTTCGAGAGCGTATGTCACAGGAGAAACGAAATCTACTGATACGCGACCCCAAATGGATTATTTTTCTGCATGCTTGCTTTAATTTCTTTTAGAACCAACAAGACCGCGCTTTTATTGGTGATTTATTAATAATGTATGCAAACAAACTTGCAGAACCAACATGCTTTTATTATTACTCCGAATATCATGTTTCGTTGTTCTGAACGTCACAACAGAAACCAAAAAGGTCTGATTTTCGTTTCTTAAAAACGTCCGATCAGATTGGGCCGTGCACATTAAATTCCAAATGGACGTCAGTTATTATTTATTAACCAAACCTTCTTCATTTGATTTCTACAAAAATCAGTTAACAATATTGTAGTTTTGCGAGAATATTGATTTGGGTTGCTCGTTCGTCACCGTGGAGACGAAAGCAGACGACAAGAGTACACACTATCTCGGACAATCATCAAGGAATATTTCTGTTGGAGGGACTAAATGTTCAATCAGTGGCACTTTTATCAATACATGATGAGCATTAATGATAACACTTACCTCAATAAGCTTTGTAGAAGGCCACAGCTAGCGTGAGATGCAGGCACGTGGCGTAACCCCGAACGAATGTGTTGTACGGCACACCGCGTCAGTGGAAACTATTCGACCAATGATGCTCGTTTGTTTTAGCGTGTCCACGCATCTTGCAATTTGTGGTCTACACGCTGACCGCTTACTCACGCTCTTCCGATTCAGGGTGCAAAACACAAGTGCGTCAGCTTCCTGGATGGGTTGAGCGGCAGTGTTGCGGACGTCACAGGTGGAGACTAAACGTGATTTGCCAGATACGCGTTCCTCTAGTGGTACCGTGTTTAACTTTTCATCGTGAATTGCACTAGTTTTAGAAAGACTGATAGTGTGTGATGCATTCTAAACAAAATATTGTTCTACTGAAGCACTTCTGTGTTCTGGAAGCAGAACACAACTCAGTTGATGCAAGTGGAAACGAATGTAACGTGCAAACATCATTATTTTGACCTGCATCAAAGGTCAAATGTCACGAATTTGTGTAATGGAGATGTGTTCATTAGGTAAAGTGTTTAATATATACTATCATTATACACAGAGTTTACTTCTTTGCTGCTAGTTTTAAATGCACTGAGCACTTCACTTCTTCTTCAAAATTATGTCCCGCTTTCTGATGCTATTTTTGTCACAAAAACCAACAATATAAATTGCATAAAAAATCAGACAAACGCAAACAGTGAGGTTCAAACCTTTATTATGGTTTACAAACATGTACACAAACATATCAAATTGTAAACATGAACAAGGTTGTGCCCAGTAAGCTACAACACAAGCTTAAAGTCAGGACTCTGTTGTTTTACTGCCTGTTTCCAGTATTGTAGATGTGCACATATAATTTCGCTGGATTTGCAAAAACGCAACAGATGACGCCAAAATAAAAACCTTAGTTTTCGGCCTATCCTCGGCGTCCATCGCGCGCTTTGTCTTCAAATGGCGCAATATTCTAAATTAGAGTGGTTTTCACTTCCATGCCGGATTAATCTAAAAAAAATGGAGTGAAAAATACACATTAATTGTTCTTTTTTCGTGTCCAAACGCAACGGTGTGTTGACACCATATCGCTTCCGCAAAATCAATGTAAATTTCTTGCTGCATCAGAGTTTAAAATGTTCGCTTGCTGATTAACCTTCGCCGGCACTCGTTATCGACTACACACGGACGCACTCGTGGGTCCGTGCGGACCCAGAAAGGTGTTTGATTGCAAATATCTCCTAAACGAGTTGGAATTCTTTAATGAGCTTTTAGAAATGCCTCAGACACCTAAAAAGCTATCATCTCCTAAAAGCTCATTAAATTTCAGTGATAATTAATTAATTATACACGGCATTTGGAACAATTAAAATATTATGGGTCTGCATGGCCCCACGAGTGCCACGGAAGGGTTAGCACAATTTTCCTTCTTTGAGAAGTATGGGTCCGCACAGACCCACGAGTGCCTCGGAAGGGTATACACGCTTTTCCTTCTTTGAGAAGTATGGGTCTGCACGGCCCCACGAGTGCCTCGGAAGGGTATACACGCTTTTCCTTCTTTGAAAAGTATGGGTCTGCACGGCCCCACGAGTGCCTCGGAAGGGTATACACGCTTTTCCTTCTTTGAAAAGTATGGGTCCGCACGTCCCCAAGAATGCTTCCGTGTGTAGTCTAAATTTGACCATTAATTAATTAATTAATTATCACTGAAATTTAATAAGCTTTTAGGAGATGATAGCTTGTTGGGTGTCTGAGGCATTTCTAAAAGCTCATTAAAAAATTCCAACTCGTTTAAGAGATATTTGCAATCAAACACCCTTCTGGGTCCGCACGGACCCACGAGTGCCGGCGAAGGTTAATCCAAGAACTAAAACATAAAATCTTTCAGATTAGAGGTTAATCACGTGTGTTGGATGCGGATATTTCTTTCAAGTTAACATCGATCGCTATCACCCAAACATGACACCATGCGTTGCGTTTGAGCACGATTGATGACGCTCTATATAAACAAGAAACGAACAAATATTTGACACGCACGTAACGTCAATAGGAATTGATAACATTTTAAGAATTGGAAATCAATAAATTGACTCTTGATTCGATCTTTTTATGGTGAAAAATGCCGTCTGAAGTGACACACAGGTATGTCTGTCACGTTTTTCTTCCACCACGATCGTCGATTTTTCATTAAAAAAAATTGTTTTTTAATGACAGAAAGCAAGTTTAACTCACTTTATGTCATCACACGAAGCTTTGATTATATAGATAAGAACAAGTGACAACAGTTTGATTTCATTAATTCTTTATCTTCAAACCTTAGAATCGCAGTCAAAAATTGTCAGCTGTTGATTTCTGCACTCGAGCCACCTCCATGGCCTTGACCAAATGAAAGTAGCAGTTCAAAGCGCATTGGTTAAAACCTACTACTGTACTTTGAAAAATAAATAAGTAAATAAATGAAGAAAATTAATAAGTAAATAAATGAAGAAAATTAATCAAAGCATACATGTATAGGTGCAGTTCAAATTGCATTGCTGTGATCCATTGACACGTTATGACACTTTTTATTTGAGGTGACACATTGACACGTTCAACACACTGACACACTGACACTTTTTATATGAGGTGACACGTTCGACATACTGACACTTTTATGTGAGTTGACACGTTCGACACACTGACACTTTTTATATGAGGTGACACATTGACACGTTCGACACACTGACACTTTTATATGAGGTGACACTTTGACACGTTAGACACTCTCACAGTTTTTATATGAGGTGGAAAAGAATGACACTGATCTTTGCTATTGATATTAATATTAACACGTGAATTTGTGGGGAGTTGTCATTATAATCAGAGCCATAATCGTCTTCGTCATCATTATCATCATCATCTCCTAATAATCATGACGATAATTACATGAACTCCTGCAGTTTCATTTGATATCGGTGACAATGTCGGCATCAGTGCATGAATTCAGGCTTGATGAAGACTGATCATTGTTCAGAAACTTAAATTTTAATTTTGAATCAGTTTGCATCGGTAACACATTGGTAAGCCAGGCAACACAATCAGAAACAAGTCGCGTAAGGCGAAAATACAATATTTAGTCAAGTAGCTGTCGAACTCACAGAATGAAACTGAACGCAACGCAACGCAGCAAGACCGTATACTCGTAGCATCGTCACTCCACCGCCCGTGGCAAAGGCAGTGCACGTGGAATTGACAAGAAGAGCGGGGTATTCGTTGCGCTAAGAAGGATAGCACGCTTTTCTGTACCTTTCTTCGTTTTAACTTTCTGAGCGTGTTTTTAATCCAAACATATCATATCTATATATTTTTGGAATCAGGAACCGACAAGGAATAAGATGAAAGTGTTTTTGAATTGATTTCGAAAAAAAAATTTTGATAATAATTTTTATATATTTAATTTTCAGAGCTTGTTTTTAATCCGAATATAACATATTTATATGTTTTTGGAATCAGCAAATGATGGAGAATACGATAAACGTAAATTTGGATCGTTTTATAAATGTTTATTTTTTTTTACAATTTTCCGATTTTTAATGACCACAGTCATTAATTAATTTTTAAGCCACCAAGCAAAGCTGAAATGCAATACCGAACCCCGGGATTCGTCGAAGATTACTTGACCAAAATTTGAACCAATTTGGTTGAAAAATGAGGGCGTGACAGTGCCGCCTCAACTTTCACGAAAAGCCGGATATGACGTCATCAAAGACATTTATCAAAAAAATGAAAAAAACGTTCGGGGATTTCATACCCAGGAACTCTCATGTCAAATTTCATAAAGATCGGTCCAGTAGTTTAGTCTGAATCGCTCTACACACACACACAGACACACACACAGACACACGCACATACACCACGACCCTCGTTTCGATTCCCCCTCGATGTTAAAATATTTAGTCAAAACTTGACTAAATATAAAAAAGGAAAAGCATAAAGAAAACTGCGCCACAATTTGACACTCAAGTATCACGCATAAGTCAGCCATTTGATGGCATGTTCATATTTTGTTTGGTTTCATGCACCAGTGGTTTTTACCTGTTAAGCACCTGTAGTATTACATGCAAACAGGTTTTAATGCAAACAGTGTTTTTCTGTCTTGTTGTGTTAAGGTAGTGTTAGAACACAGTGATTTTGTAGGTAGTAGATTAAGTTGATGACTGTGAATAGACAAGAACCACATGTCTTATGTGTGTTAAGGTAGTGTAGGAAGACAGTGATTAGTGACAGACAAGACAGGGGTTGTAAGAGGACACAGTGATTTGTAGAGAGGTTGTACATTCTACAGGTAGTGTATGGAGACAGTGATTGGTGACAGGGGTGGTTAGAGGACACAGTGAATTATCAGGGGTGGGACTTTTCCGCGAATCCGCAGATTTCCGCGGACACAACTTACGAATTCCGCTGGAGTAATCTATTTTTTCGCGTCCCATTTCATCACAGTATCTATAAGGCCAAAAAAGAAAATAGGTGTGGTTAAGGTAACATAGCCAAAAAAAATAGGGTAGGAAGGTAGGCAATCACTTTTTTTTTTTTATACTTTTTTTCTAATGTGTACAAATTAAACCTACTTGACAGGGAAATAAGTGTGCGACTCGGGCGCTTTCGCTTTCATTGCGTTTTCTGCACTCGTTTTCTTGTGTGTTTTTTTTGTATTTTTTTTTGACAAATGTAATAAAAAGTTATAGGGTCGGCCCCTAAAAATAGGGTAGGTCGGGTTACCGTAACCACACCTATTTTTTTTTTAGGCCTAACATGTTTACTGAATGATATGAAGAGAAGTGAAGATGGAACAGAACACTTAAATTGTGCCGACTGAAAACTCCTGATAACTAATAGTCATTTGTGCTTTAATGCATTGATTCTGTGAATCATCAATCAATCAATATGAGGCTTATATCACGCGTATTCCGTGGGTACAGTTCTAAGCGCAGGGATTTATTTATTTTTTATTTTTTTATTTTATGCGATTTATTTATGCCGTGTGAGATGTAATTTTTTTACACAATACATCACGCATTCACATCGGCCAGCAGATCGCAGCCATTTCGGCGCATATCCTACTTTTCACGGCCTATTATTCCAAGTCACACGGGTATTTTGGTGGACATTTTTATCTGTGCCTATACAATTTTGCCAGGAAAGACCCTTTTGTCAATCGTGGGATCTTTAACGTGCACACCCCAATGTAGTGTACACGAAGGGACCTCGGTTTTTCGTCTCATCCGAAAGACTAGCACTTGAACCCACCACCTAGGTTAGGAAAGGGGGGAGAAAATTGCTAACGCCCTGACCCAGGGTCGAACTCGCAACCTCTCGCTTCCGAGTGCAAGTGCGTTACCACTCGGCCACCCAGTCCCTTTATCATCATACTATTGAGTGTGCACAGGTCTGATTGAATCATACATTGAGTGTGCACAGGTCTGAGTGAATCATACTATTGAGTGTGTACAGGTCTGAGTGAATCATACTATTGAGTGTGCACAGGTCTGAGTGAATCATACTATTGAGTGTGCACAGGTCTGAGTGAATCATACTATTGAGTGTGCACAGGTCTGAGTGAATCATACTATTGAGTGTACACAGGTCTGAGTGAATCATACTATTGAGTGTGCACAGGTCTGAGTGAATCATGCTATTGAGTGTGCACAGGTCTGAGTGAATCATACTATTGAGTGTGCACAGGTCTGAGTGAATCATACTATTGCGTGTGCACAGGTCTGAGTGAATCATACTATTGAGTGTGCACAGGTCTGAGTGAATCATACTATTGCGTGTGCACAGGTCTGAGTGAATCATACTATTGAGTGTACACAGGTCTGAGTGAATCATACTATTGCGTGTGCACAGGTCTGAGTGAATCATACTATTGAGTGTACACAGGTCTGAGTGAATCATACTATTGAGTGTGCACAGGTCTGAGTGAATCATACTATTGCGTGTGCACAGGTCTGAGTGAATCATACTATTGAGTGTGCACAGGTCTGAGTGAATCATACTATTGCGTGTGCACAGGTCTGAGTGAATCATACTATTGAGTGTGCACAGGTCTGAGTGAATCATACTATTGAGTGTGCACAGGTCTGAGTGAATCATACTATTGAGTGTGCACAGGTCCGAGTGAATCATACTATTGAGTGTGCACAGGTCTGAGTGAATCATACTATTGAGTGTGCACAGGTCTGAGTGAATCATACTATTGAGTGTGCACAGGTCTGAGTGAATCATACTATTGAGTGTACACAGGTCTGAGTGAATCATACTATTGAGTGTGCACAGGTCTGAGTGAATCATACTATTGAGTGTGCACAGGTCTGATTGAATCATACATTGAGTGTGCACAGGTCTGAGTGAATCATACTATTGCCAGTATTGGATTATGGATGTACATGATTATGGATACATGGTTCATTACGTAAGTATGCACCATTACAATGTTACAATTGTGTGAATGTTTTGGTTTTTTTTTGTATGGGGGGGGGGGGGGGGGGTGAGGAGAATGGTTTTTTTTTTACCTGATCCAAACAAGTTGAATTTTAGTCTCGGAATGCACCAGATTGTACAGATTTTAATGTACCATTTACACAATGTTTGGGGGAGCATGCCCCCGAACCCCCCTAGAAAAAAGGGATTTCCTCTTTTTTCATCACAAGAGAGTCCCACCCCTGATTATAGAGAGGTAGTACATTGTACAGGTGGTGTATGGTGACAATGACTGGTGATAGAGGTGGTTAGAGGACACCGTGATTTGTAGAGAGGTAGCACATCCTACTGGTAGTCATGGTATGGAGACAGTGATTGGTGAAAGGGGTGGTTAGAGGACACAGTGAATTGTAGAGAGGTTGTACATCCTACTGGTAGTGTATGGAGACAGAGATTGGTGAAAGGGGTGGTTAGAGGACACAGTGATTTGTAGAGAGGTTGTTCATCCTACTGGTAGTCATGGTATGGAGACAGTGATTGGTGAAAGGGGTGGTTAGAGGACACAGTGAATTGTAGAGAGGTTGTACATCCTACTGGTAGTGTATGGAGACAGAGATTGGTGAAAGGGGTGGTTAGAGGACACAGTGATTTGTAGAGAGGTTGTACATCCTACTGGTAGTCATGGTATGGAGACAGTGATTGGTGAAAGGGGCGGTTAGAGGACACAGTGATTTGTAGAGAGGTTGTTCATCCTACTGGTAGTGTATGGAGACAGTGATTGGTGAAAGGGGTGGTTATAGGACACAGTGAATTGTAGAGAGGTTGTACATCCTACTGGTAGTGTATGGAGACAGAGATTGGTGAAAGGGGTGGTTAGAGGACACAGTGATTTGTAGAGAGGTTGTACATTCTACAGATAGTGTATGAAGACCGGGGTGGTTGTAGGACACGGTGATTTGTAGAGAGGTTCATCACATACGAGTGAGTAAAAAGTATAATGCCAGGGAGGAAAGATGTGTCCTAGCATATAGCACGTCATGTCCCAAATAGACACTAACTGCTGGTCACTGCGGTCACTCTTACCTGGCCATGTGGGCCGGGCACTCACTGGTCACTGAGCAAGGAAGAGGTGTGTGTTACGTCACACTGAGCATGTAGTCACAGTCCGCAGTTTTCTTTGTTCACCATAACTTCCTCTTCCCTTCCCCCAACGTCCTCCTCCCCCCCCCCCCCCCCCCCCCCCAACAACAACTTGTTTTTCTCCCGAGGCCTGTCTGGGCTGGTGCGGTCAGTGGGAGGGTGTTGTTTTGCCGGACTGTCCGTGCCGTGGTGGTCAATGAAAAGACCGTGTTTGTTGGCTCCTCCCCTTGGTGCACCCGATCCAGCCTGCACTCCCTTCCTGTCTGTGTGAAGCCGTTAAACCGCCTTCCTGTCTGTGTGAAGCCGTTAAACCGCCTTCCTGTCTGTGTGAAGCCGTTAAACCGCCTTCCTGTCTGTGTGAAGCCGTTAAACCGCCGTCCTGTCTGTGTGAAGCCGTTAAACCGCCTTCCTGTCTGTTCTGTGTGAAGCCGTTAAACCGCCTTCCTGTCTGTGTGAAGCCGTTAAACCGCCTTCCTGTCTGTGTGAAGCCGTTAAACCGCCTTCCTGTCTGTGTGAAGCCGTTAAACCGCCTTCCTGTCTGTGTGAAGCCGTTAAACCACTTTCCTGTCAGTGTGAAGCCGTTAAACCGCCTTCCTGTCTGTGTGAAGCCGTTAAACCGCCTTCCTGTCTGTGTGAAGCCGTTAAACCGCCGTCCTGTCTGTGTGAAGCCGTTAAACCGCCTTCCTGTCTGTTCTGTGTGAAGCCGTTAAACCGCCTTCCTGTCTGTGTGAAGCCGTTAAACCGCCTTCCTGAATCTCCTCTTCCTTTCACCCACCTGTCCTGTCTCTAACAAGTGGCACGATTATTGATTGATTTACTTAGTGATTGACTCACGGCCCGATTGATTGATCAATGATCGATCGACTGATTCATTGATTGATATTTACTGATGGTTGTGTGAGGTGAGCGTCACACAGTGCAGACGACAGAGAGCAGGAAGGTGGTCAGATCAGACTGTAATGCATAGCGGTCAGCGGCCGTACCAACCGTCCCCTACTGTTTGTCTCCGTTTCCTCCATCACTCCCCCCCCCCCCCCCCCCCCCCGCCGCCCCTCTGCCTTCCCCCCTTTCCAGTGGCGAAGGAGGTCAGTAGAATGTTTGCCTGCTGTCTGGGGAACGTCGTCTGTCCCCACACCAGCTGAGCCACCGTGGACACAGTGGGGGACTCGGACAGTCTGTGTAGTGTGTGTGTGTGGGGGGGGGGGGGGGAGGGGTGGTAGGGGACAGACAGAAGGAAAAGACATTCAGGGTGAGAAGCAGTGCCAACTATGACAGCCATGCCAGGTGATGGCTGCTTGCGATACCTTCCCACCCCTCTCTCCCTGTCTCTCTCCCTTTCTCTCTCCCCCCCCCCCCCCCCTTCTTTTTCGTTATCCTCAACAGACATCACCATAACCTGAAAAAGAAGGGATACCTTAAATCCTGTCTTACCTGAACATAATTACACTTTGATATATATATATTATTATTACATCGCTGAATACACAATATTTACATCGCTGAATACACAATAGTTACATCACTGAATAGACAATATTTACATCCCTGCATACAGAATATATATTATGTACATCATTGAATACAAAATTACTTTCATTGTATTGCCTTAGTTTGGGAATTCATCACGGATTATGTGCAGGCAAAACATCCTTTTCTCTTTACTTCATTGCTACCTATACGGGAAATGCATAGTTTTATTGTCCCCTCTCGTGGCTTATACCTGTACAGGTAACATACCATTCCGCCCCTTCTGACCTTACTGACACCTGTACAGGTAACATACCATTCCGCCCCTTCTGACCTTACTGACACCTGTACACACTACAGGTAAATCACTCTATTCCCCCTTACAACACGCACACCTCATGTATGTCATCATTTCCTCATTAAAGCATTGTGCATGTACCAGGATAGGTAGACCATATTATTCTACCTTACATCACTGATACCTGTACATACATAGATCATCATTTTACCCCCACCCACTCCCCCTTGTGTCACTGAAACCTGTACAGTTAGATCATTTCAGCCCCCCTTGCATCACTGAAACCTGTACAGTTAGATCATTTCAGTCCCCCTTGCATCACTGAAACCTGTACAGTTAGATCATTTCAGTCCCCCTTGCATCACTGAAACCTGTACAGTTAGATCATTTCAGTCCCCCTTGCTTCACTGAAACCTGTACAGTCAGATCATTTCAGCCCCCCTTGCATCACTGAAACCTGTACAGTTAGATCCTTTCAGTCCCCCTTGCATCACTGAAACCTGTACAGTCAGATCATTTCAGCCCCCCTTGCATCACTGAAACCTGTACAGTTAGATCATTTCAGTCCCCCTTGCATCACTGGTGTCGTTCGTTGATAGAGGTTCTCTCCATACTTTATTGATACCTGTACATGTAGATCACTTTATACCGCAACACGGTGGCCTAGTGGTAAGGCGTCCGCCCAGTGAGCGGGAGGTCGTGGGTTCGAACCCCGGCCGGGTCATACCTAAGACTTTAAAATTGGCAATCTAGTGGCTGCTCCGCCTGGCGTCTGGCATTATGGGGTTAGTGCTAGGACTGGTTGGTCCGGTGTCAGAATAATGTGACTGGGTGAGACATGAAGCCTGTGCTGCGACTTCTGTCTTGTGTGTGGCGCACGTTAAATGTCAAAGCAGCACCGCCCTGATATGGCCCTTCGTGGTCGGCTGGGCGTTAAGCAAACAAACAAAGATCACTTTATACTGATACCTGTACAGGTAAGAGATTATTTTATCCCCCTTTTACCTGAGCAATGCAATGTTGGGGAGGGGGGGGGGGGGGGCGGGCTGCATTCTTCACCGTCTGTTAGCTGTGTGTGTTGGCACAGTGCGCCCTACCTGTCTGACGATTCCTGGCCCCGTCACCAAACAACCCCCCCCCCCTTCACGGCATCCCCCTTTTTACCTGCACTCTCACCTCCCCTTCCCTGTCTTGACCGCCACTCTGTGTGTGTGTGTGGGTGTGTGTGTGTGTGTGTGTGTGTGTGTGTGTGTGATAGAGAGAAAGAGAGAGAGAGAGGGAGAGAGAGTGTGTGTGTGTGTGTGTGTGGTGTGTGTGTGTGTGTGTGTGTGTGTGTGTGTGTGTGTGTGTGTGTGTGGGTGTGTGTGTGTGTGTGTGTGTGTGTGTGTGTGTGATAGAGAGAAAGAGAGTGTGTGTCACGATTGTGCCTCTCCCTCGTACATTTTATTTCATTATTTACTCGCTCGGATCAGGAATGTAAGAACGTTTATTTGTTGTGCATTTTGTTTTCGTGCACGACTTTCTTCTCGTAAATTATACTTCGCTGGCATTGTTTTGCACTGAACCAGTCTCCATCTCAACGTGTGAACGACGGAAGAGGTGTGTCTGAAGTTTAACGGTAGTCACACTAATTCCTCACTAACCCTTTTTTCCCGCCTCTTCACTGGGCCAACAGAATGAATGACGTTCATCGCACCACAGTCACGTTGCTGTTTAGGGAATGTCTCTCTCTCTCTCTCTCTCTCTCTCTCTCTCTCTCTCTCTCTCTCCTCTCTCTCTCTCTCCCTCTCTCTCTTCCTCTCCCTCTCTCTCTCTCTCTCTCTCTCGCTCTCTCTCTCTCCCTTTCTCTCTCTCTCTCTCTCCCTCTCTCCCTCTCTCTCTCTCGCTCTCTCTCCCTCTCTCTCTCGCTCTCTCTCTCTCTCTCTCTCTCTCTCTCTCTCTCTCTCTCTCTCTCTCTCTCTCTCTCGCTCTATCTCTCTCTCGTAGTCTGGCACCGAACTAGCAAGGAGTGCCTGGCAACACAGTGACGACGCGTGATTCATGCCGTCTTCTGTCCGTTTGCCAGCGTGTCTTGTGCCTCCGCTATGTCGGAATGTGCCAGACCCTCCTCCCCCCCCCCCCCCTTCTCTCCCCACCAGCCCACCCTCTTGCCTGTACACAATTGTAACATGTCTGTTCAAAGGTGGCGAGATATTGTTGACTGTTTTAGAGTGGATGCAAGTGGCATTGTCTAAGACTTGAATCACACATGTATACACAATCATTCAACAATCCTCCAAGCTTGGTTTAAATAAGACAAATCTTGCAATGGCATTCTCATCTAAAACTAACACAGTTCAAAACATGTCCGTTAGTTCCATCAGTTCAGTATTGAACCAACAAACTTGGAAATGTTAACTTAACTCAAAACTTAATAAAACTTGTCAAAGAACTAGGTTTCCCGGGAAAACTCAAATAGAGCGGCACACTGTTTTGTTCTTACCTGGCCAGGCTTTGAACTGTTCACAGTATCCTGCACTGACACAGATGGTGTTCACAATACCAAGCTCTGACACAGATGGTGTTCACAGTATCCTGCACTGACACAGATGGTGTTCACAATACCACACTCTGACACAGATGGTGTTCACAATATCACGCACTGATATACAGATGGTGTTCACAATATCACACTCTGACACAGATGGTGTTCACAATATCACACACTGCTCTATTATGATGTTCACAATATCACACACTGCTCTACATATATGATGTTCACAATATCTCGCACTGCTCTACATATGATGTTCACAATATCTCGCACTGATACGGATGATGTTCACAATATCACACACTGATACGGATGATGTTCACAATATCACACACTGATACGGATGATGTTCACAATATCACACACTGATACGGATGATGTTCACAATATCACACACTGATACGGATGATGTTCACAATATCACGCACTGATAATATATGGATGATGTTCACAATATCACGCACTGATACGGATGATGTTCACAATATCATGCACTGATAATATATGGATGATGTTCACAATATCACGCACTGATACGGATGATGTTCACAATATCACGCACTGATAATATATGTGCACATCCTAGATACTGGGTCACAACTATGGGACATGGACACCAGGAAAAAAAGTAGGACTGAATTGAGTGAAATACTCTTTTTTAAGTGCAAAAGACATGCCTGTATCTTTTTCTGTCAAAGAGAGGACCTTTCATATCGGGGTTTCTTTAGAAATGACAATTAGACACATGCAGTACGCTCTATGTCGTGGGTTACATGGTTTCCACTTTAGGCTTCAATATCCCACAGGAAAGAACTTTAGCTCAGTTATTGCATGTGGCATGTGGACAACATTGATAAATAAATATGCAAACATGAAAGTTTGAAATTACAAGTTTCCATAAGTTAACTAGATCGAAGTAGAAAGTGGAAACCGTAACCCACGCAATTTCCAGGTGCAAAAGTTTTTCTTGTAGGTCAAATGTAGCAACTAGCCTTTTGGGCACCCTTTTGGGTTTTAATACATGATAGAAAGATTTAAGTGAGCAAAAAGTTTTCGATCTGTGCTCACTGGGTTTATGTGTATAGAGATAATACTGTCGTGAGTTACATGGAAACCATAGTTTGTAATGTCTTTTATTTCCAAAGAAAAGAACTAAAACTTGATTATTGCAATTTGCATGTGGACAACATTGATAAATAAATATGCAAACATGAAAGTTTGAAATTACAAGTTTCCATAAGTTAACTAGATCGAAGTAGAAAGTGGAAACCGTAACCCACGCAATGTCCAGGCGCAAAAGTTTTTTTTGTAGGTCAAATGTAGCAACTAGCGTTTTGGGCACCCTTTTGGGTTTTAATACATGATAGAAAGATTTAAGTGAGCAAAAAGTTTTCGATCTGTGCTCACTGGGTTTATGTGTATAGAGATAATACTGTCGTGAGTTTCATGGAAACCATAGTTCGTAATGTCTTTTATTTCCAAAGAAAAGAACTAAAACTTGATTATTGCATGTGGACTACATAGATAAATAACTATGCATACATGAAAGTTTGAAATTTTCAAGTTTCCATAAGCGACAATCCTAAATGAGAGAATTAATCGATTGTCGATCGTGCGTTGCAGAAGAATCGAAAATTTCATAATGGCGCCGATCATGAGAACACATGTGCTGCTCAAACTTTGCACCAGATCAAGCTTTAATCAGCAAAATATCGCAAAATTCGTCGATGAATATATGCTACAATTGTCAAAAAAGATTTTACAGGTCTCAAACAGTGAAGATACAGCGTGGTCTGTCGTGAGTTACGTCTCAAAAACCGGAAACGAATACGATTGGGTGGATAAATTCTCATTGTCTATTCACATGACCGGGTCAAACGTCATGAATGGAACTTTCGACGGTGTTCCCGCGATCTCACAACGCGTGTGTGATAGGCAATGCGGGATTTGTCGTCTGCTGTGGCCATGCTTTCGTGGGTTACAGATGGAAACGAAACAAGGGTGGGGTACATTCAAGCGCGATTATAAGCTGAAATAAATTTGTTTCCTACCGTAGTGCTGTGTTTTGAAAACCTAAATGTTGTTGAAATAAATAAATAATGACTTTGAATAACTTTGAGGTTTCCTTTGTTCAGCAGATCGCATTTTTTGATGAAGTTGAAACCGGAAACGACGGTAACCCACGATTACGTGTTTTCTTTGCCGATCAAACTCCCAGAAGAAGAAAAATAGATGTAATTCTTGAGTGTGTATGTCGAGAATAATCCTTCAGCTGACCCATAAACATCACAATAAAATTCACAGAGCTTTATTCTCCATTATGTACAGCTGCAACACAGACTGGTGTATTTTTGTCCCAGTTTTAGGTGCTGTTTTGGGGGCATTTTGGCTAAAAATTAAATCGTTTAAAACCCACAGCAATGTTTGGAAACCCAAACTTGGTTGTTACAGTAAGTCAAATCCATCCCCTTTGACATCAAAGCATCCCCTTTGTCATCCATTGCTCAGAGATATTGTGACAGTCATTCAAAGTTGACAACCCATAGTATTTCCCAGTATCTAGGACGTGCACATATGGATGATGTTCACAATATCACGCACTGATATGGATGATGTTCACAATATCACGCACTGATACGGATGATGTTCACAATATCACACACTGATACGGATGATGTTCACAATATCATGCACTGCTACATATGATGTTCACAATATCACGCACTGTTACGGATGATGTTCACAATAATGATGTTCACAATATCACGCACTGCTACATATGATGTTCACAATATCACGCACTGATACGGATGATGTTCACAATATCACGCACCGATACATATGACGTAGATGTGTTGGTGATGCTGGCTCCTGGTTGGTGCCTTTCTTTTGTAATATTAATTCGTCGGGGTTCACACAGATGAATATAACAGTTCTACAGCCTTTCACAAATATTCTTTCTTCCTTCACAAATGGTTTTTTCTTCTTCTTTTTGCGAGTGTGTTGGTCCTGACTGTCTTCTCTGGAACCCTGGCACCGACTCCTTGGTCCCCTCAGTGTCCCGCTATCTCCTTCACTAAAGTAGTCCCCCGCGCTGTGTGGCCATGTATTCATACACTTGACTTGGTAGTCTAACACTTAGAACAATATATTTGATACATGTATTCCAACACAACACATACTTAATTACATAATCCAACTTAACAACCAAAACAAACCCAAACCCTTTGCTGTTATTTATCAATTATTGAATGGGAACTATTTTCTAAACCTTGATAACTCCGGAATGTGAAGACTCTAATGGCTCTTATCATCACTACATCCTGTTACCCGAGACCAAGGTACTTTCTGCCACCCCCTTTCTTGTCGGGCGCTATCACCACCACTGACAACACTCATTATGGCTAACGTAAACAGTTACAGCGGTACGACACGCTCTTTTGGCTTTGCGACCTTAAGAACATAAATCACCTGTCACACGGCTTCCTTTGTCTCTCTCAGACTCTGGTGCCCCCCTGCTACCCCCACCTCTAATCTAATCTAGCCTCTTTGTTTAATTCTTTGACACGTGCGAATCGAGGTAAAAATCTGTGTGTGTGTAAGAGAGGGAGAGAGAGAGAGAGAGAGAGAGAGAGAGAGAGAGAGAGAGAGAGAGAGAGAGAGAGAGAGAGAGAGAGAGAGAGAGAGAGAGAGAGAGAGAGAGAGAGAGAGAGAGAGAGAGAGAGAGAGAGAGAGAGAGAGAGAGAGAGAGAGAGAGAACAGTTTCGTGACCCAGACATTTAATTACATTTTTCAAGACAATCGCACCTGAACTGACAAAAAAGACCAGGTGGATTCTGTGAATGGAAAGTGATACCTGTCCTATTTTGGTGCAAGTCGAGTTACGCGTTTGGGAAATGAGATTTTGTCCCATTACAACAGTTTGTAATCATTGTTCAGTCTTTGTTCCCTGCCCGCTTCTGTTGAGGGTTGTACAAATATACTTGGTTTGACATAATGATGTGGCAGCAGTGTGAGGAAGATAGGGAGGCGGAGAGACGTGGTTTGACATGATGATGTGGCAGCAGTGTGAGGAAGATAGGGACGCGGAGAGACGTGGTTTGACATGATGATGTGGCAGCAGTGTGAGGAAGATAGGGAGGCGGAGAGACGTGGTTTGACATAATGATGTGGCAGCAGTGTGAGGAAGATAGGGAGGCGGAGAGACGTGGTTTGACATGATGATGTGGCAGCAGTGTGAGGAAGATAGGGAGGCGGAGAGACGTGGTTTGACATAATGATGTGGCAGCAGTGTGAGGAAGATAGGGACGCGGAGAGACGTGGTTTGACATAATGATGTGGCAGCAGTGTGAGGAAGATAGGGACGCGGAGAGACGTGGTTTGACATAATGATGTGGCAGCAGTGTGAGGAAGATAGGGACGCGGAGAGACGTGGTTTGACATGATGATGTGGCAGCAGTGTGAGGAAGATAGGGAGGCGGAGAGACGTGGTTTGACATAATGATGTGGCAGCAGTGTGAGGAAGATAGGGACGCGGAGAGACGTGGTTTGACATGATGATGTGGCAGCAGTGTGAGGAAGATAGGGAGGCGGAGAGACGTGGTTTGACATAATGATGTGGCAGCAGTGTGAGGAAGATAGGGAGGCGGAGAGACGTGGTTTGACATAATGATGTGGCAGCAGTGTGAGGAAGATAGGGAGGCGGAGAGACGTGGTTTGACATGATGATGTGGCAGCAGTGTGAGGAAGATAGGGACGCGGAGAGACGTGGTTTGACATAATGATGTGGCAGCAGTGTGAGGAAGATAGGGACGCGGAGAGACGTGGTTTGACATAATGATGTGGCAGCAGTGTGAGGAAGATAGGGAGGCGGAGAGACGTGGTTTGACATAATGATGTGGCAGCAGTGTGAGGAAGATAGGGAGGCGGAGAGACGGGGAAACAAAACACGTGTAACACAAATCTTGCATTCAATGTCTGAAGATTGAACACGTCAACAATTGAAGGAGAAAGTGTGATATGATGTTTGGTCAAGGTCTCTGAGGACTGCAGGGCGTTCACCAGTGTGAATTCAAACAGTAACACGAGACACAAACCTCGCCGTGGGACTACCTGGCCGAATTGTCCGATCTACATGACTGTCGCCTTATTGTACAGCCCACGACCTTTAACTGAATTATTCAATTTTATTTTTTAATTTTTTTATTTTATTTTTTTTATAAAATCTAAACCTAAAAGAAAAAGAAAGTGCGCACAAATAGTGGTCGTGTGTAAGTTGAGAAGCAAACTATGAAGTGATGGCAACTTGCGGTTAGGTACACTACTTTCACACCTCGCTAGTGTTTAGTCTTGTTTCTGTCTTCATTGGAAATGTCTTGTTTGGAGCAACACGTGTGGGTGAGTGTATTGTGTGTGTGTGTGCACCGTTGTGCCGCCAGAGAGTGAGAGAGAGAGAGAGAGAGAGAGAGAGAGAGAGAGAGAGAGAGAGAGAGAGAGAGAGAGAGTGAGAGTGAGAGAGAGAGAGTGAGAGAGTGAGAGCGAGAGAGAGAGAGAGAGAGAGAGAGAGAGAGAGAGAGGTGGAAAAGTGAGTGTGGACTGGGGTGGACAGTGCAAGGGGAGTAATCCGTCTTGTCCTATCTGTGTCTCCACCAACCTCTGTGTGTCGCTGTAGTTGCGAGTCAAGATTTGTGTCGGGGAAATAATTCACCTTCACTGTCAACATTATGAATCGCAGGTCAAAAATTCCCTGCAGGAAATTACACGTGTCCAACACCTGTTCTACATTCCAATCACTATTCTTTCCTTGTTTTGTTTGTTTGATTGTACTTCACATTGTTCTCCTTCTTCATGTATGCCTTTCTTTCCTTTCTTGCTTTCCGTCCTTCATTCCTTATTGAGTCTTGTAAGAGGTGAGCATTGCCAGCACACACCCCACCCCCCTCCTCCACCCACTTTATTCGAATTGATACTCTAATCGGCCAGTTCAATATATACGTAGCCAAGTCTATTATTAATTGTTGGATTTGTCTAAAATAAATGTGGGAAGAGATAATGAATCAAAATTAAATGAAAGTAATAGGAGTGAAAACATTTTGCTTGAGCTGTTACGCCAACTTGTTTTCTTTATTTCCCCCCTTCTTCTTAGAAGAAAGCACGTGACACATAAATACCAGATCTATTGCTGCAATGAGAAGTCTGTTGTGGATCAAATCGGGGACCAATGGCTTTTCTTGTATCAAGATGTTTAACTACATCACCGTCTTGCTTTATTTCACACCGATGTATCATAATCACTCTACAACTGACGGACCTGTCTTGAAGCATCGACACAATCTGACACAATAAAGTCAACACTGACACAATACAACACTGACACAATACAACACTGACACAATACAACACTGACACAATACAACACTGTCACGAGCAGTTTGTGCAAAGTTGTGCATGTCATACCTGCTGGCCGCCGCCCTGATATGGCCCGTCGTGGTCGGCTGGGCGTTAAGCAAACAAACAAACACACCTGCTGGCCGAATGGAGCCAAGTGTAAAGTGAAGACACAGCTATTTATGCCCGACTGTCACATAGTTTATCATACATGGTTTTCACGCCTTGGATTATTCAAGGCTTAAGACGCGTTGAGAATGACACGGTGTGACACTGTCAAACTGAGGCAGGGATTTCTATTTCAACCATGATGGCACACGTCACGATCTTTGTTAGCAGTGCGAAATTGGGGGGGGGGGGGGGGGGGGGGGGTTGGGTGAGAGCGAGAGCATCTTCCTTTTTGACTCCTCCTGGTTGTCCCTGGGGTGTGAAATGTTGGACAAGTTTGATTGATTGTGAAGCAGTCAACAGCACCATGTTCATCTGTGAATCACGCCATTCATGGCCTTTCTTTTCTTGTTTGAAGGATACAACATTAGATTGAAATTTGACTTTTGTCTTCTAAATTGGAAACTGGTCAACCCTTTGTCTGTTGTCCATTCTCCCTTGTGGTCAAGTTGGAGTTACGTCCCTTGTGGTCAAGTTGGAGTTACGTCCCTTGTGGTCAAGTTGGAGTTACGTCCCTTGTGGTCAAGTTGGAGTTACGTCCCTTGTGGTCAAGTTGGAGTGGAGAGGACAGTTGTGGTACAGCGGAGTTACGTCCCTTGCACCCCTCGCCCTCCCCTCGATCAGTGCTGGGCGGATCGATATTGCGTCTTCCTCGTCACAGTTCCCTCCCTTTGGCCGCACGCGACAGTTGCCTCCCTTCCTCCGTCAGCACATGCACAACTACAGTCCGAGTCTGAGCGTAATGAGGTGACTGCAGTGTGCACCTGGCTGTTGACCCTGGTCAGCGGGGTGGGTGAGGTACATGCTGCCCCCCCGGAAAGTCGGGTTGTGGTGCGGGGTCAGGTCTTGGGGGAGACGGGGACACGGCAGGGTCAGAAGCCACGTGGACGGTTTGAAATGTGAAAGGACGTGTACACCGTCATTGTTTTCTGGGACAGACCATGTCGTTCATTTCAAGTCAAAAGCACACGGTGATTTACCAGGCTCAAGGAGCTCTATACAGTACTCCTTGACCAGGCTATACACTAGATTATACAGTAGACCAACACATAATGCAACGCAGCGTGAGTAATATTGGCATGATGTGCAATTCAGGTCAGCCTACCACTTTGCAAGTTGATCGCTCAGAGTTAATTGATTGGGACCATGGTCTTGTCTATTGTTTTTTTTCTTTCCCAGTCTAAGAAACTATGTGGGACATGACTGATGTGGTGATTCGCTAAACATTGGGACCAGTGAACTGTTGATTGATGTATGGTTAGACTGCTGGTGCGTTGTGCTTGACTGTCCTGCTGGAGTCATGGTTATGACTGTCATCTGAAGCAAGACCAACATAAACCAGTAACACTGCACAGTGCTTTGTGCTTGACTGTCCTGCTGGAGTCATGGTTATGACGGTCACCTGAGGCAAGACCAACAGAAACCAGTAACACTGCACAGTGCTTTGTGCTTGACTGTCCTGCTGGAGACATGGTTATGACGGTCACCTGAGGCAAGACCAACATAAACCAGTAACACTGCACAGTGCTTTGTGCTTGACTGTCCTGCTGGAGTCATGGTTATGACGGTCACCTGAGGCAAGACCAACAGAAACCAGTAACACTGCACAGTGCTTTGTGCTTGACTGTCCTGCTGGAGTCATGGTTATGACGGTCATCTGAGGCAAGACCAACAGAAACCAGTAACACTGCACAGTGCTTTCAGGTTGACCCAGTTCGCGGTGTAGAGAAAGGACCACCTCCCTGCTGTCTGTGACACTGGGTGTTGTGACACTGGGTGTTGTGACACTGGGTGTTGTCTGTGACACTGGGTGTTGTGACACTGTGTGTTGTGACACTGGGTGTTGTGACACTGGGTGTTGTGACACTGGGTGTTGTGACACTGGGTGTTGTGACACTGGGTGTTGTCTGTGACACTGGGTGTTGTGACACTGGGTGTTGTCTGTGACACTGGGTGTTGTGACACTGGGTGTTGTGACACTGGGTGCTGTCTGTGACACTGGGTGTTGTGACACTGGGTGCTGTCTGTGACACTGGGTGTTGTGACACTGGGTGTTGTCTGTGACACTGGGTGTTGTGACACTGGGTGTTGTCTGTGACACTGGGTGTTGTGACACTGGGTGTTGTGACACTGGGTGCTGTCTGTGACACTGGGTGTTGTGACACTGGGTGTTGTGACACTGGGTGTTGTCGACACTGTGTGTTGTGACACTGGGTGTTGTCTGTGACACTGGGTGTTGTGACACTGGGTGTTGTCTGTGACACTGGGTGTTGTCTGTGACACTGGGTGTTGTGACACTGGGTGTTGTCTGTGACACTGGGTGTTGTGACACTGGGTGCTGTCTGTGACACTGGGTGTTGTGACACTGGGTGTTGTCTGTGACACTGGGTGTTGTCTGTGACACTGGGTGTTGTGACACTGGGTGTTGTGACACTGGGTGTTGTCTGTGACACTGGGTGTTGTGACACTGGGTGTTGTCTGTGACACTGGGTGTTGTGACACTGGGTGTTGTGACACTGGGTGTTGTGACACTGGGTGTTGTGACACTGGGTGTTGTGACACTGGGTGTTGTCTGTGACACTGGGTGTTGTGACACTGGGTGTTGTGACACTGGGTGTTGTCTGTGACACTGGGTGTTGTGACACTGGGTGTTGTCTGTGACACTGGGTGTTGTGACACTGGGTGTTGTCTGTGACACTGGGTGTTGTGACACTGGGTGTTGTGACACTGGGTGTTGTGACACTGGGTGTTGTCTGTGACACTGGGTGTTGTGACACTGGGTGTTGTGACACTGGGTGTTGTGACACTGGGTGTTGTGACACTGGGTGCTGTCTGTGACACTGGGTGTTGTGACACTGGGTGTTGTCTGTGACACTGGGTGTTGTGACACTGGGTGTTGTGACACTGTGCACCTGGCCACTGTTTCTTTGTCTCCGGCACATCTGCACAACACTACTGTTGTGGGCGGAGGTAAAATGGAAGGGGGGGGGGGGAGTTCGGATACACGGATTGAGGAGGAGGTGTTGAGAATAAAGTAGTGTAAAAGGAGACACGGATAGAAGAAAAAAATTGGGGGGGGAGGGGGGGGGGGAGAGGAAGGTACATGTTGGACGATTGCAACACGTTTTTGTGGTTTTGATCAGAGGTGACATGCCTCTGTCTTGCTCTGTCTGTAGCTTTTCATTTGATGATGATGATGACAATGATGATGATGGTAATGACAACGATGATGATGATGACGATGATGATGGTAATGACAACGATGATGATGATGACGATGATGATGGTAATGACAACGATGATGATGATGACGATGATGATGGTAATGACAACGATGATGATGATGATGATTACAAATAAAAAGAGCCCGACAAGCCCACAGGGTGAGACAAGGCGAGTGATAATGAGGCGAGTAACCTATGGGGAGGGGAGAGAACTGTGTGGCCGGGGGACAGTGACGGTGCTACACTGACCGGTCAGTGCCTGTGGCCACTCGTCTCACTGACCACCACTCGCCACCACGCCACAAATACCAACACTGGCCCCCGGGAGGAGCTTGGAGAAAGTCGGGGGGGGGGGGGGGGGGTGTGGCCTGGGGGCAGGGGACTGTCCAGTGTGCTTGTTAGCGCGTGTTTTTTTGGTCGAGATGCGTGTATCGACTGAATCTCGGATTTTTGAGACGTTGGTTATGATAGCACCGACACTACTGACCACTGTGTGTGTGGCTGAGGAAAGGAGGGGAGGGGAGGAGAGACGGAGTGTGTGTGTGTGTGTGTTCGGGAGAGAGAGTGACAAACAAACATATTATAGACAGTAAGAGAAGATCAGGAGAGAGGGAGAGAAGAGAGATCCAGCGCTTGTAACAGTCTGGGATTAAAAACGCAAGATAATAGAAAAGTGTGATGACAGTGAGATTTCTAACATTACCGGTCTGACACCCGTGATGTCATAAAATGACGGGTTCAGGTGACACCCGATTTCACGCCAACGTCTCCGGTGATCGTTCTAGTGTCGTCTGCTCGGCGATACTTACCTCCCTTACAAGTATCGTCTGCGCCGTCTTGTGATGGAGATGTGTACTTCAGTACTCGTACATTGAACTGACACTATGTAAAAGGCACGGTTTGAGCATCATGAATGTTTTAGGTGTAGCGGGTGACCCCACCAGACCGGGCTGAGGGAGGTGTAGTATGGAGGTCAGACTGGTGTCTGTTGGTGCTGATCCACGGAATGAGAGGCGAGAGGCTGGGTGTCTGGGGTCACTGGCTACAAGATGGGGAGTGTGAGGAGAACTTATAATTTGCGTACTGTGTACGTTTGATTTAAATTACAACACACACTCTCTCTCTCTCTCTCTTTCTCTCTCTCTCTCTCTCTCTCTCTCTCTCTCTCTCTCTCTCTCTCTCGTCTCTCTCTCTCTCTCTCTCTCCAGTCTCTCTCTCTCTCTCTCTCTCTCTCCAGTCTCTCTCTCTCCAGTCTCTCTCTCTCTCTCTAGTCTCTATCTCTCTCTCTCTCTCTATCTCTATCTCTATCTCTATCTCTATCTCTATCTCTATCTCTATCTCTCTCTCTCTCTCTCTCTCTCTCTCTCTCTCTCTCTCTCCAGTCTCTCTCTCTCCAGTCTCTCTCTCTCTCTCTAGTCTCTCTCTCTCTCTCTCTCTCTCTCTCTCTCTCTCTCTCTCTCTCTCTCTCTCTCTCTCTCTCCGACTGCTTTCTTTCATCCTTTCTTTCGTTCTTTCGGTTTTTTTTGTGCTCTCTTCTTTGTTCTTCTTTATTGTGAGAAACCTCTAGTAACCATTTGTGTAGTGTCTGGTGCTTGTGGTGGCACAGTGGCTTTATCGATAGCAGCCTGGTCGTACGATTAGAGAACGCCAGCTCTGTCAGTACCGTCTGGCCTACCGTCTGGAACTTATGACTGGAGAGTTGCCATCACTGGGAAGGGGGGGGGGGGGGGGGGGGGGGGGGGAGTCAGTAGCCATCACTGTGAGGGTTTTGTCCTCTCTAGGTCAACGGCAATTAACAGCAGTGCTGGAGAAACGGTGAGCTGAGTGTGACTGCCAGTTGAGAGCCATTCACCACTGTGTCTGTCTGTAGCCCGGTCGCTGCCGTAGTGCTGGTATAGTAGGGTATGTGTCAGTTAGTAGCCCGGTCGCTGCCGTAGTGCTGGTATAGTAGGGTATGTGTCAGTTAGTAGCCCGGTCGCTGCCGTAGTGCTGGTATAGTAGGGTATGTGTCAGTTAGTAGCCCGGTCGCTGCCGTAGTGCTGGTATAGTAGGGTATGTGTCTGTCTGTAGCCCGGTCGCTGCCGTAGTGCTGGTATAGTAGGGTATGTGTCAGTTAGTAGCCCGGTCGCTGCCGTAGTGCTGGTATAGTAGGGTATGTGTCTGTAGCCCGATCGCTGCCGTATAGTGCTGGTATAGTGCTGGTATAGTAGGGTATGTGTCTATGCGCTCTTGTCAGACAGATAAGAGGACAGTCACTCTGTGCTTATACACTCCACGGCAGTCTGTGGGTCTTGTCAGTTAGTGGAGGAGGAACAGTCAGAGTTGTGCACTCCGTGTTTATACACTCGTACCTCAGTGGGAATGGTCTACACTGTCAGTGAGTTGAACTGTACACTGCGGAGAGAGGGGAGGTCTCTGTATATCTGCACACCGTTATATATATAGTGTGTGGGAGTTTGCAAGACTGTCTGGAGCTCACTCACAAGCGGGGGGAAGGATGTTCACTTGTGTGACTATAGATTCACTCGTACCAAAGAGTCGGAATCGTGTTACTGTCTGAACGGGGAAACTGTGACCCGTTAGTACACTGTGTTACAGTCTCCTAGCCCAGTGTGTGCCAGACAGACAGAGAGGTCTACAGTACCGGTGTCTCGGTGACTGAAGGAGGAAACTGGTACGTTAGTACACTGTGCGACAGTCTCGGCTAGCCTTGTGTGTGCCAGACAGAAAGGTCTACAGTATACCGGTGTCTCGGTGACTGAAAGAGGAAATGTTGGCACGTTAGTACAGTGTGTGTGTCTCGGCTAGCCCAGTGTGCCGGAGTGGACAAGGCTTGCTGCGTGACTGACGGCCAAGACGTGGAGAGAACGGTGTCCACTCTAGCTCTGTGTCCAGACACCGGTCCTACCGTCTGTCTCACTCTGGCAGCGTCTTACGCCGGGAGACGTGTGTGTGTGTGTGTGTGTGAGAGAGAGAGAGAGAGAGAGAGAGAGAGAGAGAGAGAGAGAGAGAGAGAGAGAGAGAGAGAGAGAGAGAGAGAGAGAGAGAGAGATGACAGCAGTACCGGCCTAGCTGGGTCAGTGTAGGTTCGGTTTGGTGTGTGTGGTCAGTGCTGTGATCCTCGTCACACCGGTCAGCTCAGTGTCCGGCATGACGGGACTGTAGCACGCTGTGTCGGACAGTCTGCACGCTGTGTTGGACAGTCTGCACGCTTCACTCCACGGGTTGCACAAGGACTTGCTCTCTACTGTCACTGATCGTGTCAAGGTAAAGCCTCCACGTCTTGCTACTTGTATTGGTGTCAGTGTTGTGGTGTTACCAATGTGACCCGATCGTATGACGGTAAAGTCTCCACGTCTTGCTACTTGTATTGGTGTTAATGTTGTGGTCTTAGTGTTATAAATCTTGATTTTGTGGTGTCGCTTTGCGACGAAGAGTGCATGTGATCGCGGACGTCGTGCTTCAGTTCTTCTGTCTTTCGGCGTCGTGCAACTGTTTTGGTATACATGCAGCGCTTTATTCATCTGTGACTGTTTTGCAGATAAATTGATATATAATGCATAATGTGCACAGAAACATGTACACACTAGTCCCCTATCTCTCTGTCTGGATCTCTCTCTCTCTTCTCTCTCTCTCCCCTCTCTCTCTCCCCTCTCTCTCTCCCCCCCTCTCCCCCCTCTCCCCCCCCCTCTCCCCCCCCCTCTCTCTCTCTCTCTGTGTCTCTGTGTCTCTCTCCCTACTCTCCCCTCTCTAGATCTCTCTCTCTCTCTCTCTCTCTCTCTCTCTCTCTCTCTCTCTCTCAAGCAAAGAGTTAAGTGTTTTTGCCAGCAGTGATCAGTGGGATTTCCTGCTTGTTATGGGGGCGAGGACGCCCCCATTCTATACGGATAGTTTAGAGGTTGACCATGGGCAGCGCCATTTTGTTGTGAAATACGTCATCAGTTTGTGTACACAGGAAGTTGTGACATCCGTCACCCTATGGGAGGGGTGACGTCAAAATTGTTCATCTGTAGAAAGTTGTGAAATCCGTCACCCTATGGGAGGGGTGACGTCAAAATTGGTCATCACAGAGTTTGTGTAACACAGGAAGTTGTGAAATACGTCACCCTATGGGAGGGGTGACGTCAAAATTGTTCAACAAAAACATGATATGTCGCTTTGTGCAGGGTCAACTGCAACAAACTCAAACCGAGCCATTCATACCTAGCTGTATTTGAGTGACTTATATACCCGACATTTTTATTTCTTATCTTTAGCACAGGTGTAGGAAAAATCATGAACCAAAATGTTATTTATTTTCTAATTTAACATTTTTTTTACAAATATGACCATGGTCTTTTAAACATACAGTGACATTAAACATTGTTATGTTAAAAAAAAGAAAAAAGAAAAAAAGCTTTTGTGCACAAATCAGAAAATACATTGTACATTTTACCTACAGGCCAAACCGTGAGTGTCTGTGGCAAAGCCCGACCCAGGAAATTGCACTGATCTAAATTGTCAAGAACAGGCGCTTGCATTTGGATGTGTCCAATGATAGTAGGTTTGGTTGTGATCAATCAGAATAATGTAGGAATAAAAATGTATGACAGTTTAGTATGATGACATGTAATTCACATATGCTGAAATATGATATTATACATCATGTAATATTATTATGGCTGTTGCCATGACCATGAAACCCAACAAAGGTTTAATGTAATGTAATTCAAAATACCAAAACCGAGCACCTATTAATCTCGTCTTTGCGCGTGAAGATTGAGGCCGTCTGCCAGTAGCGGTTAGGTCATACAGTGGAACCCCTCTCTAGCGACCTTTAAAATGTTGACAAAAATCGGTCCTTGTGGAGGGGGGTCCTTATAGAGGGAGGGGGTCGGAGTCAGGGGGCCACAAAGAAAGTCAGATTTAAAAAAAAAAGAAAACAGAGAAGTTTGAGTTGCTGACGACCGTTCCCTCTGAAAGCAAACTGCTTCGATTTCATGTTTGTCCTTGGTGTCCACCAGTTCTGGTGCATGTACTACCCTGGCCAAGTTTCCTCTCAAGACATCAAAGAGACCGCCCCAGTATACTCTACAGCCTCTGGGCGAACCACCTCTCATAGCTAAAACTGGGTCAATGACCCCTGGGAAGAAGGTCAGTGTCTATAAAATTTTACTCCTAGGCCTGCGGCCAGGGGGGGGGGAGTATACCGGTACCATTTGAGAATCAGACCAAATGAGAATTGAACCATTTGAGAACATCCTTTTTTTTTCAATCACTACATCGAAGGCCTGCGGCCCGGGGTTCACATGGGTTGGTTTGTTTGTTTGTTTCAAACCCACACCCATATACACACATTTCCCATTTAAACCATTTGTCGGCCCCCTGTCGATATTTATCGACTAAGTTCCTTGTGAAAGTTGTGTTAAGCGCGTGGCCCGGTGTACGATGGGCATGACAAGTCAGGGTTTCCCAGTGATGCAATGACTGTATCGCATGGTTTTCACCACTGTATGTGCCTCATGGTTTGGATGTCTTTGTGAAAGCCGTATTCTCACTGGGTGGGGCTCTTTCCCACTGATTCATATCGCAGCTTTGTACATTTAACAGTGTTTCTACATGCGATGGGATTCAGGGAATGTTTTATGTGGTTCTAACGTACTTTCGTGGGGATCATCTCCTGTTGTCGCATCATATTTGATACATGTTATGTCCTTGTTGGACCTGGAGCCTTATGGTTCCATCTCTTTGGTCCAGGTAATCACCAGTTTCTAGGGATATTTCTCTCATGGTCATTCTTGAAGCTATGTTGCTTTAGTCCAGATAATAACCATAGTTTGTGAGACTTTCTCTCTGTGGTTCAGCCAATACCTCTGGTTGTGTAAGACTGTTGCTCGCCGGGTGGTGCCAGGACTGGCGGGACTGTTCCTCGTACCATCGCTTGGCGGCCAGGGGGGGACCAAGAGACAATGTGTGCGGGAGATCCATAGCTGTCTGAAGCCCCCTGGCTCCAGGGAGGAATCCTATCACAGCGTATGTCTCCCCCTCCCCCCGTCACCCCCCCCCACACACACACTGACTGAACGTCCCGCACCAACCCGCTCTGCCCTCACTACTGATTAGCCAATCAATGACAAATATTTGCACACGTGACTGCTGATTAGCCAATCAATGACAAATATTTGCCGTGGTTTTGTAGGCCGAGTCTGCTGACAGAGGGAAGGAAATCGATGGCGCATAGTGGGGCAAAACACAAGGAAAGCACGATCCTCTAAAAGTCAGAATTGGATTGACTGTGTTGGTTTGGCTGTAATGTCATCACCATGCTTGAACCCCGCACGCCCCGCGGCAGATTAGCTCAATTACTCCGCTTACATCACCACCACCATCAACTACCACCACCATCAACTACCACTACCACCACCATCAACTACCCCCCCCCCCCCCCCCCCCGTCAAGTTGTAGTACCACCTCCAGCCTCCCACCCAGCTTTCACTTTGACGGAAGGATGCTGACAGACACTTGGCTTCAAACATAGATCTATGTGTTGGTGTTGGTGGCGTGTGTTGGTGTCGTGTGTTGGTGTCGTGTGTTGGTGTCGTGCTCTTTGAGGTCTTGCCGCTTTCCTTTTAAGCGCTGTGTGTGTGTGTGTGTGTGTGTGTGTGTGTGTGTGGTGTGTGTGTGTGTGTGTGTGTGTGTGTGTGTGAGAAATAGAGAGAGCTGAACTTTATTTTACAAGAATCAAGATTTTTGGGAACAGCCCACACAGGCTGGACCTTTCCTTACAATCTGTCCTAGAGACAAACACACACAAGAAAAAC